>NC_027169.1:0-16618 GCF_001515605.1 Sinocyclocheilus anshuiensis | reverse complement strand
CCAGTAAATAGTTTAGTTTAGAATTCTGGCTTTGGGAGCCAGGGGTGAGAGTTAAAATCTCTTTTTTCTGGGCACTAGGGAGGGATTTAACCTCCGATCTTCGGATTACAAGACCGATGCTTTACAGGCTAAGCTGCTAGGGCAAGCTCATTGTAGTGCTTTATTTTCTAACCACCCGGCTAGTGGCATAAAAAGGAGGAATAATGCAAAGTACAGTAGGGACGCAATTTGTCCAATAATGATAAATGGGTGTTCAACTGGTATGCCTCCAACCCACGTTAGAATAACTATGTCTGCTACTAGGGCTCAGAATAAGAACTGGGAGATTGGGCGGAATGTTAGTCCTCGCTGTTTTGAGGTGTGTAATAGCGGCACAATTATTAGGACTAAGATAGAGGATAGTAGTGCAAGGACACCTCCAAGTTTGTTTGGGATTGACCGGAGGATGGCGTAGGCAAATAAGAAGTATCACTCTGGCTTAATGTGTGGAGGAGTAACTAGGGGGTTGGCGGGCGTAAAGTTTTCTGGGTCCCCCAGCAGGCTGGGGGAGAATAGTGTTAGTAAGATTAAAGTTAGTAGTATAATTACGAACCCTAGTAGGTCTTTGTACGTGAAATATGGGTGGAAAGAGATTTTGTCCGCGCTTGAGTTCAGCCCGATTGGATTGTTTGATCCTGTTTCGTGTAGAAATAGCAGGTGGAGGATGGTTGCGGCGGTGACGATAAATGGTAGTAGGAAGTGAAATGCGAAGAATCGTGTTAGTGTTGCGTTATCTACTGAGAATCCCCCCCAGACTCATTGGACTAACATGTTTCCTGTGTACGGCACGGCAGATAGGAGGTTTGTAATTACTGTGGCGCCCCAGAAAGATATTTGTCCCCATGGTAGTACGTAGCCGACAAAGGCTGTTATTATAACTAATAGCAGGAGAACTACGCCGATGTTTCAGGTTTCTTTATAAAGATACGATCCGTAATACAGGCCTCGAGCAATGTGTATGTAGATGCAGATGAAGAAGAATGATGCTCCGTTAGCGTGGGTGTTTCGGATTAGTCAGCCGTAGTTGACGTCTCGGCAGATGTGGGCTACTGATGAGAATGCAGTTGAAATATCTGAGGTATAGTGCATGGCTAGAAATAATCCGGTCAGGATTTGGGTGACTAGGCATAGCCCCAGGAGAGACCCAAAGTTTCACCATGCTGAAATGTTAGATGGTGTTGGTAGATCAATTAGTGCGTTGTTGGCGATTTTGATAAGGGGGTGTGTTTTTCGTAGGCTTGCCATTAGTGGTTTTTGTAGTTGAATAACAACGATGGCTCTTCAAGTCATTGGTCTCGGTTAAAGTCTGAGCAAGAATTATGACCTATTTTATGTTTTTATTACTAATAGCCTTGGTTGTTGGCTTAGTTGCTGTTGCTTCTAATCCTACGCCTTATTTTGCTGCTCTTGGTTTGGTGGTTGCAGCTGGGGTTGGGTGCGGAATTTTGGTTGGTCATGGAGGTTCTTTTTTATCATTAGTTCTATTTTTAATTTACCTAGGGGGAATGCTCGTGGTTTTTGCCTATTCGGCAGCTTTGGCTGCTGAGCCGTTTCCAGAGGCTTGGGGTAGTCGATCTGTGGTGGGCTATGTTTTAGTTTATTTATTAGGGGTTGGTTTAGTGGCGGGGGTTTTTTGAGGGGGTTGATATGAGGGCTCATGGGTGGTTGTGGATGGGTTAAAGGAGTTTTCTGTTTTGCGTGGTGACATCAGTGGTGTGGCTGTAATATATTCGTCTGGTGGGGGTATGTTGGTTATTTGTGCCTGGGTGCTGCTTTTGACTTTGTTTGTTGTTTTAGAGCTTACTCGTGGACTAAGTCGGGGGGCCCTCCGTGCGGTTTAAAGAAGGGCCGGGGCGGTGGCTAAGATTAGGGTTAAGATGAAAATGGTTAGGTATGTTTTGATTATTCCCCGTGTGATGTCATTTGTAGTCTTTGATATGGTTGTTTGTGTTAATGCTAGACCTTTTGGCCCGATGGTTTCGAGTCATGTTTTGTCGAGCTGGGTGGCGGCGGACTGTCCTAGGGTGAGGTTGAGTTTTGGGAGGAGTCGGTGGGTAGTTGTTGGGAAAAATCCCAGCATATTTGAGAAGTGGTGCGTGGAGGTTATTGGGGTGATTTTTACTTGTTTACTTGCTACGTTAGCCATCTCAGTGGCCACAAGTAGGCCTGTAATTGTTACTGCAAGAGCTGCTATTTTTAGGGTGGTTGGCATTGTTATGACGGGTGTTTTTGTCGTTAGGAAGTTTTGTGTGATAATTAGTCCTGCAATAATGCTTCCTCAGGCAAGTCGTTTAATAGAGTTAATCACTAGTGGGTTGTTTTCGTTAATTGGGGTCAGTGGCGGGAACCGTGGGGCTCCCATTAGTACAAAGTATACCAGCCGAAAGCTGTACACAGCGGTAAATGATGTGGCAATTAGTGTTAGGGTTAGGGCTCAGGCGTTTAGATAAGAGGTGTTTAGGGCTTCAATAATTGCATCTTTTGAGAAGAATCCTGCTAGGAAGGGGGTTCCTGTGAGGGCAAGGCTTCCAATTGTAAAGCAAGTTGAGGTAGTGGGCATTATATTAAATAGGCCCCCTATTTTTCGGATGTCTTGTTCATTGTTTAGGCTGTGAATAATCGATCCGGAGCACAGGAATAGTATGGCTTTAAAGAAGGCGTGGGTGCAAATGTGGAGGAATGCTAGTTGTGGCTGGTTTAGCCCAATTGTAACTATTATTAGCCCAAGCTGGCTTGATGTTGAGAAAGCTACAATTTTTTTGATGTCATTTTGGGTTAAAGCACAGGCGGCTGTAAATAATGAGGTTAGTGCTCCTAGGCAGAGGCAGGCTGTGAGGGCCAGCTTATTATTTTCTATAAGTGGGTGAAGGCGGATTAATAGGAAGATTCCTGCAACGACCATAGTGCTTGAGTGGAGTAGGGCAGACACTGGTGTGGGGCCCTCCATGGCGGATGGTAACCATGGGTGAAGGCCAAATTGGGCTGATTTTCCTGTTGCCGCCAAGGTAAGCCCTATTAGGGGGACTGTTATGTTGAAGTTTTTTGATAAGGCAAAGATTTGTTGAATTTCTCAGGAGTTGAGGTTTGTTGCTAGTCAGGCTATAGTTATAATCAGTCCGATGTCTCCCACTCGGTTATAAATAACGGCCTGGAGGGCCGCTGTGTTGGCATCTGTTCGGCCATATCACCACCCAATTAGCATGAATGATATAATACCTACCCCTTCTCAGCCGATAAATAATTGGAATATGTTGTTAGCTGTTACTAAGATAATTATGGCTACCAGGAATGTGAGTAAATATTTAAAGAATCGGTCAATATTGGGGTCGGAGTGCATGTATCATAGTGCAAACTCTAGAATTGATCAGGTGACATATAGAGCGATTGGAACAAAGATTAGGGAGTAGTGGTCAAATTTAAAGCTAACGTTGATGTCAAATGTTTGAGTATTTATTCATTGTCAATTTGTAATAATGCCCTCTGTTTTCATATTTAGGAAAACTATAAGGGGTAGTAGGCTGACGAAGAATGCAGAGCTAACGGCAACTTTAGTTATTTTTGCCATGTTGGAGTTCTGTTGGCTGGGGCTTAGTGTGGTAGATAGTGGATATACTAAAATAAATAATATTAGAAGGAGCGATGAGTGTATAGTTAGCGTCATTTTAGCTGTCACTTGGATTTGCACCAAGAGTTTTTGGTTCCTAAGACCAACGGATGAGCTGTTATCCTTTGAAAGCGCAAGGAAGCCGTGGATTTTAACCACGGGGTGTAAGGATTAGCAGTGCTTACTGTTTTCTATTACTTCCTTGGTGAGTAAGGAGGTTTTAACTCCTGTCTTTAGAACCACAGCCTAATATTTTAGTTGAAACTATACTTACAGTAACATCATCCCCACATGAGCTCTGGTTTTGTTATTAGTAGGATAATGGGGATTAGGTGTAGGGTTATTAATAGGTGTTCTCGGGTGTGGAAGGGTTGAAGCCCTATGATGTGGTTGGGTGTAGGGCCTCGTTGTGATATAAGAAATATGTAGAGGGAATAACTAGCTGTGATTAATGCCCCTAGGCCAGTGAGTAAGATTGTTCATGGGGATCAATTAAATAGTGTTGTAATAATTATGAGTTCCCCTATAAGATTGGGTAGTGGGGGGAGTGCTAAGTTGGCTAGATTGGCGGCGAGTCATCATACTGCGGTCAGTGGAAAAATCATTTGTAGTCCTCGGGCGAGTATTATTGTTCGGCTGTGGGTTCGTTCATATGCTGTATTGGCTAAGCAGAATAGTGCTGAGGATGCTAGTCCGTGAGCAATTATTAAGATAATTGCACCTGAAAATCCTCATGGGGTTTGAATTAGAACTCCCCCTGCTACCAACCCCATGTGGCTTACAGATGAGTAAGCAATTAGTGATTTTAGGTCTGTTTGTCGAAGGCAAATTGACCCTGTTATAATAATCCCCCAAAGGGCTAGAATAATAAATGGGTAGGCTAGTTCTTTTGATAGGGGGTCCAATGTTACTATTATTCGTATTATCCCGTACCCGCCAAGTTTTAGTAAAACGGCTGCTAGCACTATTGAGCCTGCTACGGGGGCCTCTACGTGTGCTTTTGGTAGTCACAGGTGGACCCCGTATAGCGGTATTTTGACTAAGAATGCGACTAGGCAGCCAGCTCATCAAGCCATGTGTCCTCAGGAGCTGAGTTGGAGAGGCTGTGAGTATTGGAGTACTAGTATTGATAGGGTTCCCGTAGATTGTTGGAGAAGAAGTAGGGCGACTAGTAGTGGGAGCGACCCTGCTAGGGTGTAAAATAGGAAGTAGGTCCCTGCATTGAGTCGTTCGGCTTGATTTCCTCAGCGGGTAATAATAATAAGGGTCGGGATAAGTGTGGCCTCGAATATGATATAAAATATAATGATTTCTGTGGCACCAAATGCTATAATTAGAAAGGTCTGTAGTAAAGCGAGAAGTGTAATATAAGAGCGTTGTCGGCCAACTGGTTCAGGGTTGATGTGATTTTGGCTGGCTAGAATTATAAGTGGGAGGAGTCAGCATGTTAATACTAAAAGAGGTGTTGATAGGGGGTCTGTGGCCAGGTATATGTTGGAGAAGGCTCATCCAGCTTCTGAGGTCCACTTTAGTCATGTTAGGCTAGCGGAGGCGATTAAGAGACTGTGTGCGGTTGTGGTTGTTCACAGTCATTTGGGGGAGGTTAGTCAAATTGTGGGGAATAGCATTATTGTAGGGATTAATACTTTTAGCATTGTAGGAGATTAAGATTTTGTAGTCGGTCAGTTCCATGGGTGCGGGAAGTAGCAACTAGTAGTGCAAGGCCAGTGCTTGCTTCACAGGCAGAGAAGGCCAGTAATAGTATGGGGGCTGTTGAGAACGATGTTGATTCGAATTGCAGTGTTCACAGGGCTAGTGCAATAAACAGGGATAGTATTATTCCTTCTAAGCACAGTAGCGCGGAGAGTAGGTGGGTTCGATGGAATGCTAGTCCTATTAAGCCTAAGATAAATGCTGAGCTAAAGCTAAAATGTACGGGTGTCATAAGGGGGTCATGGGGTTAAACCATGATTTTCTGAGCCGAAGTCAGAGGTCTTGTTTTGGACTAACCCCCCATTCTGCCCACTCTAGGCCCCCCTGGGTTCACTCGTAGATTAATCCAAGGGTTAGTAAAATTAGTACTGTTGTGGCTCAGAAAAGTGTCTCGGTAGGGTTGTGGAGCTGGTCTCCTCAGGGTAGTGGGAGGAGAAGGGCAATTTCCAGGTCAAATAGGAGGAACATAATTGCCACTAGAAAGAATCGTAGGGAAAATGGCAGTCGGGCGGAGCCTATGGGGTCAAACCCGCATTCGTATGGTGATAATTTTTCTGCGTCAGGGTTTATTTGTGGGAGTCAAAAAGATACAATCGCTAGGACTGAGGACAGGGCTGTTGTGATAATTAAAATAGTTACAACTAAGTTCATTATCTTTCCTTGGGGTTTAACCAAGACTGTGTGATTGGAAGTCACTTGTACTAATTTAAATACTAGAAAGATTATGAGCCTCATCAGTAGATAGATACATAAAGGAAGAGCCACACTACGTCAACGAAGTGTCAGTATCAGGCAGCGGCTTCAAAGCCGAAGTGGTGTTCAGATGTAAAGTGGTATTGGACTTGGCGTAGAAGGCACACGGCTAGGAAGGTTGACCCAATAATGACGTGTAGTCCATGGAAACCTGTAGCTACGAAGAATGTTGAGCCATAGACTCCGTCTGCAATTGTGAAGGGGGCTTCGTAATACTCCGTGGCTTGTAATGCGGTGAAGTAGAGTCCTAGTAAGATGGTTAGTGTTAAGGATTGGATAGCTTGTTTTCGCTCCCCCTCTATAATGCTGTGGTGGGCTCATGTTACTGTGACCCCTGATGCCAATAGAACGGCTGTATTAAGGAGTGGGACTTCGAATGGGTCTAATGGGGTAATTCCTGTGGGGGGTCAGCATCCTCCTAGCTCTGGGGTGGGTGCCAGGCTTGAGTGGTAGAAGGCTCAGAAGAACCCCAAGAAGAAGAACACCTCTGAGGTAATAAATAGGATTATTCCATATCGTAGTCCTTTTTGTACAGGTGGTGTGTGGTGTCCCTGAAAGGTCCCTTCTCGGATAATGTCACGTCATCATTGGTATATGGTGAGAAGTAGGAGAATTAATCCTAAGGTTATTAGTACTGTTGAGTGGAAGTGGAATCAGATTGCTAGGCCAGATGTTATCAGCAAGGCAGCGATAGCTCCGGTCAGTGGTCATGGGCTTGGGTCAACTATGTGATAGGCATGTGCTTGGTGGGCCATTAAACGTTTTCTTGTAGGTAGAGGCTTAAAAGAAGTACGAACACATAAGCTTGAATTATTGCTACTGCAATTTCTAATAGTGTTAACATAAATAGTACAGTGGCGGCCAGGATTGCTACTGCTGGTATTATTGGTATAAGAACAAATACAGCTGTGGCGATAAGTTGAATCAGGAGATGCCCCGCGGTTAGGTTGGCTGTGAGCCGAACCCCTAGGGCTAATGGTCGGATAAATAGGCTAATTGTTTCGATAATAATCAGTACGGGGATTAGTGGGATGGGTGTTCCTTCTGGTAAAAAGTGTCCTAAGGCGATTGTTGGTTGATTTCGTACCCCAATAATTACTGTGGAAAGTCATAAGGGCACAGCGAATCCCATGTTGAGGGACAGTTGTGTTGTGGGTGTGAAGGTGTAGGGTAGTAGGCCGAGTATATTAATTGTGATCAGGAAAATTATTAATGAGGTTAGTAGTAGTGCTCATTTGTGTCCCCCTGTATTTAGTGGTAATATCAGCTGATTAGTAAACTTATTAATAGACCACCCTTGTATGGTGGTGAGTCGATTGTTAATCCATCGAGACGAGGGGGTTGGGTAGAGTACCCAGGGTAGTGCAATTGCGATGGCAATTAGTGGTACCCCCATATATACTGGGCTTGCAAATTGGTCGAAGAAGCTTACTATCATGGTCAGTGTCAGGGCCCAGTTTTGTGTTTTTCAGCACTTACTGGGGTTGGTTTGTTTGGTGAGGTGTGGTTTAAGACTTTAGTTGGGATAATAGCTAATAAAAGTAGTCAGGAGTATACTAGAATTGCAAATCAAGGGTTGGGGTTTAGTTGTGGCATTTCACTAAGGGTGGTATGGAGTCACCAATCTTTGGCTTAAAAGGCCAACGCTTTGTCCAATATTTAGCTTCATAGCGAGGCGTCTTTTAGTATTAATGAGGATCAGTTTTCGAAGTGTTCTAGCGGTACTGACTCAACCACGATTGGTATGAAGCTGTGGTTGGCCCCACAGATTTCAGAGCATTGCCCATAGAATAGCCCCGGGCGTGAGGCAATGAAGGCGGTTTGATTTAGCCGTCCTGGGACTGCATCTATTTTTACGCCCAGGGATGGAACAGCTCAAGAGTGTAGTACGTCTTCGGCGGATACTAGGATGCGGACTGGGGACTCTATTGGGACAACTATTCGATGGTCCGTTTCTAGGAGTCGGAATTGGCCTGGGGCGAGATCCTGGGTCGGTACTATATAAGAGTCAAACCCCAGGTCCTCATAGTCCGTGTATTCATAGCTTCAGTATCATTGATGTCCTATGGCTTTAATTGTTAGGTGCGGGTCGTTGACTTCATCCATAAGATATAAAATGCGTAGAGAGGGCAGGGCAATGAGCACTAAAATGACGGCTGGTAAGATAGTTCATACAATTTCGATTTCTTGAGAGTCTAAAATATACTTGTTAGTAAGCTTGGTTGATACTATTGCGGTAATAATATATAACACTAAAGTGCTAATTAGTAGCACAATTATTAATGCGTGATCGTGGAAGTGAAGAAGTTCTTCTATAACGGGTGATGTTGCGTCTTGAAATCCTAGTTGTGTTGGGTGTGCCATTAGGTCTCAGGCCTAAGACATGTGGGGGTCTAACCTACAATTTCACCTCGACAAGGTGGTGTAATATACATTTTACTAATGTCTTTATAAGGAGGTGGCAGAGTGGTCATGCGACTGGCTTGAAACCAGTATATGGGGGTTCAATTCCTCCCTTTCTCGTTAATTTGATTGAATTTGGACAAATGCTGGTTCTTCGTATGTGTGATAAGGAGGAGGACAGCCGTGTAGTCATTCTACGTTTGTTATTGTTAATTCTACAGATGATACCTCCCGCTTAGCGGCGAAGGCTTCTCATAGAATAAATAGGAACATGATGACTGCTACTAAAGAAATCAGGGATCCGATGGAGGATACTGTATTTCACAGGGCGTAGGCGTCTGGGTAGTCGGAATATCGTCGCGGCATGCCAGCTAGGCCTAGGAAGTGTTGCGGGAAGAATGTTAGGTTGACTCCAATAAACATAATTGAAAAGTGGATCTTTGTTCATGCGTTGTGGAGGGTATATCCGGTTAGCAGGGGAAATCAGTGCACGAAGGCCGCCATAATGGCAAATACAGCACCTATCGATAGCACGTAGTGGAAGTGTGCTACTACGTAGTAAGTGTCATGAAGGACAATGTCTAGTGACGAGTTGGATAAAACAATTCCTGTAAGCCCGCCTACTGTAAATAGGAAAATAAACCCAAGAGCTCATAGTATGGGCGTTTCTCATTTAATTGATCCCCCGTGAAGTGTGGCTAGTCAGCTGAATACTTTTACACCTGTTGGGATAGCAATAATTATTGTTGCAGATGTAAAGTATGCACGAGTGTCTACGTCTATTCCAACAGTGAACATGTGATGGGCTCACACAATAAACCCCAGAAGGCCGATGGCCATCATTGCCCAGACCATGCCCATATAGCCAAACGGTTCTTTTTTACCCGAGTAGTAGGCTACAACATGAGAAATAATGCCGAATCCTGGAAGAATAAGAATATAGACTTCTGGGTGGCCAAAGAATCAGAATAGGTGTTGGTAAAGGATTGGGTCTCCCCCGCCTGCCGGGTCAAAAAATGTGGTATTGAGATTTCGATCTGTTAGAAGCATTGTAATCCCGGCGGCTAGAACGGGCAGGGATAGGAGTAGCAGGACAGCGGTTACAAGTACGGATCAGACGAACAGGGGTGTTTGATACTGGGAGATGGCTGGGGGTTTCATGTTAATGGTTGTGGTGATGAAGTTAATTGCTCCTAGGATTGACGAAACACCTGCTAGGTGAAGTGAAAAAATTGTTAGATCTACTGATGCCCCTGCGTGGGCTAAGTTTCCTGCAAGAGGCGGGTATACTGTTCATCCTGTTCCGGCCCCAGCCTCAACACCGGAAGAAGCTAATAGTAGTAGGAATGAGGGGGGCAGTAGTCAGAAGCTTATATTATTTATCCGTGGGAATGCTATGTCTGGGGCACCAATTATTAGCGGTACAAGCCAGTTTCCAAATCCACCGATAAGAACTGGTATTACTATAAAGAAGATTATTACGAAGGCGTGGGCAGTGACGATAACATTATAAATTTGGTCGTCACCGAGAAGTGATCCGGGTTGGCTGAGCTCAGCTCGAATGAGGAGGCTCAAGGCGGTTCCCACTATTCCGGCTCAGGCACCAAATACGAGATAAAGGGTGCCAATGTCTTTGTGGTTGGTAGAGAAGAATCAGCGCGTGATTGCCACAGGTAGGGTAGCCGAGCGTACAGGCGGTGGGCTGTAGCCCCGAAGACAGAGGTTTAAATCCTCTTCCTATCAGCCCTGTGGTGAAGAACACATCGGATTGCAAATCCTAAGACGTAGACTAATACTCTACCGGGGCTTTCCCCGCCCTACTGGCTAGGCGGCGGGGAAAGTAGGTGGATGCTCGCTGGCTTGAGCGCTTAGCTGTTAACTAAGAGGTTGTAGGATCGAGGCCTTCCCACCTAGTAGGGCCTTAGCTTAATGAAAGTGTCTGGTTTGCAGTCAGGAGATGCGAGTTAATTCCTTGTAGGTCTTAATCGGGGACTAGAAGATTTTCACTTCTATTTAGGGCTTTGAAGGCTCTTGGTCTATAATATTATCCTAAGTCCCCAGGCGGTTAGTATTAGGATGGTTGGAGTTACCGGCAACAATCCCAGGGCGGCTGTCGTAAGCATGGTCAGAGATAAAGAGGTTTGGGTTGTTTGAGTTCGTCAGGGGGTGGTTGAGTTAATTATGTTGGGGGATATGGTTAGTGTTATCGCGTAACACAGGCGCAGGTAGAAGTATAAGCTGATTAGGGCGGCTAGGGCCATGGTTGTGGCGATAATAGGAAGGTCTTGTTTTGTCAGTTCTTGTAAGATTAATCATTTCGGCATGAATCCTGTGAGTGGTGGTAGGCCCCCTAATGAGAGTAAGACTAGGGCGGTTGTTAGTGTCAGGATAGGGCTTTTTGACCAGGTTGTTGCTAGTGTGTTAATTTTGGTTGTTAGTAGTATTTTTAGGGCTAGAAATGCTGCGGAGGTTATGATAATGTATGTTCCTAGTGCAATTAGGGTTAGTTGTGGGGCGTAGTGGATTACAATAATTATTCATCCCATATGTGCAATTGAAGAGTAGGCTAGGATTTTTCGTAGCTGGGTTTGATTTAGTCCTCCTCAGCCTCCAACTAGTGTGGATATGACTCCTAGTAGTGTTAGTAGTGGTGGGTCAATGGTTTGTGCTGTTTGGATAATGAGTGCGAATGGGGCGAGTTTTTGTCAGGTAGACAGGATAAGTCCTGTTAATAGGTCTAACCCTTGTAGTACTTCTGGCATTCAAAAATGTATTGGTGCGAGTCCAATTTTGAGTGCTAAGGCTGTTATAAATATTGTACTGGCGACGGGGGTTGAGAGGTCGTTGATGCTTCACTCTCCGGTTAGTCAGGCATTTGTTGTACTTGCAAATAGGATTATTGCTGCTGCGGTGGCTTGGGTTAGGAAGTATTTTGTAGTTGCTTCTACTGCACGGGGGTGGTGGTGTTGTGCTATTAAAGGGGTGATTGCTAGTGTATTAATTTCTAGGCCCATTCAAGCCAGGAGTCAGTGAGAGCTGGCAAAGGTTAGGGTGGTTCCTAGCCCCAGGCTAGATAGGAGGATTGTAAGTACGAGCGGGTTCATTGGCGGAGGAGGGATTTTAACCGTCATGTTCGGGGTATGGGCCCGAAAGCTTAATTGGCTGACTCCGCCTGGAGAGTGGTGTAAGGGGAGCACCTGGAGTTTTGATCTCCTGAGTATGGGTTCGACCCCCTTCTTTCTAGGAGCTGAGGGGATTTTAACCCCTGTAGTTAACTCTATCAAAGTGGCCCCTGGGCGCTCAGGCACAGTTCCTTGGTTATAGCTGTGGGGGAAGACCTGCTAGTGCAATTGGCAGGGAGGTGTGTCATAATACGAAGGCGAGTGTAAGGGGAAGGAAGTTTTTTCACACTAGGTGTATTAACTGATCATATCGGAATCGTGGGTATGAGGCTCGCACTCATAGGAATATAATGGATAGCAATGCAGCCTTGGTTATAAGGTTAATAGTAGTTAGTTCTGGAATGCTCGGGATGTGTGAGGCTCCTAGAAATAGGACGGCTGATAGGGTGTTTATTAGAAGGATGTTGGCGTATTCGGCGAGAAAGAATAGTGCGAAAGGGCCCCCTGCATACTCCACATTGAAACCGGAGACTAGTTCTGACTCCCCCTCTGTTAGATCAAATGGTGCTCGGTTTGTTTCGGCTAATGTTGAGATGTATCATATTGCAGCTAGAGGCCAGGCGGGGGCAAGTAGTCAGATGCTTTCTTGGGCAATATTAAACGTTTGTAGGGTATACCCCCCCGAAAAAATAATTACTGATAGGAGAATTAGGCCCAGGCTGACTTCATATGAGATCGTCTGAGCTACGGCCCGTAAGGCCCCAATTAATGCGTATTTTGAATTTGATGCTCAGCCTGAGCCCAAAATTGAATAGACTGTAAGGCTTGACAGGGCTAGGATAAATAGGATTCCCAGGTTTAGGTCAGCTACTGGGTGGGGCATGGGTATTGGTGCCCACAGGGTTATGGCCAGGGTTAGTGCAAGTACTGGGGTGGTTAGAAATAGGAGTGGGGACGATGTAGATGGACGTACGGGCTCTTTAATAAATAGTTTTAGTCCGTCGGCAATGGGTTGTAGTAGCCCGTATGGGCCTACTACGTTTGGCCCTTTTCGTAGTTGTATGTATCCGAGTACCTTTCGTTCAATAAGTGTTAGGAAGGCCACCGCAAGGAGCACTGACACAATATAGGTTAGCGGGTTAATTAAGTGGGTAATTAGGGTGTTTATCATAAACTGGGGAGAGGATTTGAACCCCTGGTTAAAAGGGCTTAGGCCTTTCGCAATTTACCATGCTCTGCCACCCCAGTAGGTCCTTATTTTGGTTAGCTTGGGTTTTGGCCCTCCCTTTATTTTATTTATTTGTCTTCATAAATTGGGGTGGGGCGTGCTTTGAGTATGGGCCCCTCTTTTCCGATCCTTTCGTACTAGGAAGAGTGGCGTTACAGATAGAAACTGACCTGGATTGCTCCGGTCTGAACTCAGATCACGTAGGACTTTAATCGTTGAACAAACGAACCCTTAATAGCGGCTGCACCATTAGGATGTCCTGATCCAACATCGAGGTCGTAAACCCTCTCGTCGATATGGACTCTGGGAGAGGATTGCGCTGTTATCCCTGGGGTAACTTGGTTCATTAATCGGTCTTATACTAGCCGGATCGTGCTTGGTCAGATGTTCTGTGGCTTAGAGATGTCTCTCTTGGTTTTAGGGGGTTTATCCCAGTCCATTTGGAGGCTTTTTTTTTCTCCGTGGTCGCCCCAACCGAAGGTAAAATTTCATGTTCACAAAGTTTTTACTTTTTATTGAGTTTATTAACGTGATTGGGTTTTGTACCTTAAGCTCCAAAGGGTCTTCTCGTCTTGTATTATTATACCCGCTTCTGCACGGGTAGATCAATTTCACTGACTTGAAAGGGGAGACAGTTAAGCCCTCGTTTAGCCATTCATACAGGTCTTTATTTAAAAGACAAGTGATTGCGCTACCTTTGCACGGTTAAAATACCGCGGCCGTTAAACTTGTGGTCACTGGGCAGGCTGGACCTCCTATACTTGGTTGCGTTGCAGGAGGCGATGTTTTTGGTAAACAGGCGAGGCTTGTGTTTGCCGAGTTCCTTCCTTTTCTTTTAGTCTTTCCTTTAATAGCACTCCAGTGTGGGGGTAACGATGATTTGGTTGTGGTTTTTTCTTGGTTTTTTTGTAAATCACATTGCTCTCTTGGGTTGAGTTCGTTAGTTGCCAATGGCTAGTCCGGCTTGGCTTACACTTGTGCTTGGAGAAGGGCGGGCCTTCTTGTTACTCATTTTAGCATAATCTCTTCCATGGGGGCATGGGTTGGCCTAATAATATTTAGGGGAATAAGATTTTTTATCAGGATAATAAACTTTCTTCTGTCCGAGCTTTAACGCTTTCTGTTTAGGTGGCTGCTTTTAGGCCCACTAGAACAGCATGTTTTATATATTATGATCTTTATCCTCCTGGAAAGGTTGTGTCCTTTGTTAAAGGGGCTGTACCCCCTTTAACTAACTCTCGTGTGTTTCTCTCAGGGTCTTGTCTGTATATCTGATTCGGGGAGTACGAGGCCGAACTTCTATTCGTTTCTCAGGCAACCAGCTATCGCCAGGTTCGGTAGGTCTGTCACTTCTACCCGGAGCTCTTCCCACTCTTTTGCCACAGAGACGGGTTTGCCCTTAATAGGCTGTCTCGGGGTAGCTCACCTGGATTCGGGGTTTCAAACTAAAGGTCTCTTTGCTTGAATATACTGGCTAAATCATGATGCGAAAGGTACGAGCTTTAATCTTTGCTTTTTAGTGCTTATATGGGTTGTTTCATTTCTCTTTCAGCCTTCCCTTGCGGTACTATCTCTATTGCTTTATAGAACCTTTTCTGTCTCCCATACTCAGGTAAAAGAATGGTTTAGTTTTTGGTGTTGGTCTTATTTTGTTTTATTTATATTGTTTGTTTATTAAGTAGTTAAGCTAGCTGTTTGGTTCAGGGCGACCCAACTTGCATGGATGTCTTCTCGGTGTAAGTGAGATGCTTGACTAGCTCAGCCACGCCCTGGGTTTAATCCAAGTGCACCTTCCGGTACACTTACCATGTTACGACTTGTCTCCCCTTGTCGATACTATTGTATTAGGTATTTTTGGTGCGTTTTGACTGGGGAGAGTGACGGGCGGTGTGTACGCGTCTCAGAGCCGGGTTCAAGGGGACACTCTATTTCCCCTTTACTACTAAATCCTCCTTTGATCACTATTTCATTGTGCATGTCCGTAGTATTCTATACTAGAAAATGTAGCCCATTTCTTCCCACTACATGCGCTACACCTCGACCTGACGTATTGGGTTGTGCCCATTTTGCTTACTTTTATTACCTTCACAGGGTAAGCTGACGACGGCGGTATATAGGCTGGGGCGGCTAGAAGTGGTGAGGTTAGACGGGGGTTATCGGTTTTAGAACAGGCTCCTCTAGGGGGGTCTGAGACACCGTCAGGTCCTTTGGGTTTTAAGCTGACGCTCGTAGTACCCTGGCGGGCATCTGATTGTAGTTGGATGTCTAGGTTTACGGCTGGGCATAGTGGGGTATCTAATCCCAGTTTGTTTCCCAGCTTTCGTGGGGTCGGGTAAATTTACTAAAGTTACTTTCGTGTTAGGGCTTCGGGCACTTAGAAGCGTATGACGGCCAAAGGGCCATTTGACTTTATTTTGTCTGTCCTTAACCACCCTTTACGCCGTTGTAGTATCAACTAGGGCCTCTCGTCTAACCGCGGTGGCTGGCACGAGTTTTACCGGCCCTCTTAACACTAACTGAGTCAAGTTTTCACTTATGGCTTAATGTTTATCACTGCTGAGTTCCCTTGGGGGTGTGGCTTGGCTAGGCGTCTTGGGCTAATATTTGGGCCTGATGCCCGCTCCTTATCCCCGGGCAGGGGATTGAGGGCATATTCACTGGGGTGCGGAGACTTGCATGTGTAAGTTGAGTTAGAGCTGATAGTAAGGTAGGGACCATGCCTTTGTGCATGCGGAGCTTTTTAAGGCCCATCTTAGCATCTTCAGTGCTGTGCTTTATATTAAGCTACGCTAGCTACTAAATAACATTAGAATATTTAGTGCCGGGCTATTTTTGTGAAGTTTTTGGTAGGGGCTGTTAGGCTGTCGGTAAATTGCTGTAATAAAAATTAGTGCATATATATATATATATATATATATATATATATAATGTGGGATGCCAATTTACACCGCAACTCGTTGGCTGATACGTTCTTGAGTCCTCCTTGGTTTCGGGGTTTGACAAGGACAACAGGATTCGCCGAGCGTAGGGGGTAGGGGGGTTTGTCGCGCAGAAACCAAAAAGGGGGGCCACTATGTATGGATAAGTGGGATAAGAGATGTGCATGTTATGCACTTGAGTTAATAATATGTAATTCTTAAGTTATGTCTTACAATAATTAACTTAGACTATCTTATACAGGATAAATGTTCAACCTTGATTCGCATTTGAGCCTGCACTCTGAAATGCAAAATGAGAAGGAGAAAAAAAAGAGAACGTTATGCATTTAAAAGAACGCTTGGCATGGTGGGTAATGAAACGTATGTACTACACCATTAATCAAATGCCAGTATAGTTATCCTTATGGGGAGTTATTATAGTTGTGTACCTGAAATAGGAACCAGATGCCAGTAATAGTTCATATTGTGTTACCCCCACATTTAATGTCCCTGATTCTATCATTCATGATATACCTTTATATAATAAGTTGCTGGTTTCTTACTACATTAATATTTTGCTGTGGAATTTTAACTGAATATTCCAAGGAAAAATTTGAGGTCGATTTTTTAGGGAATAAATATTTTACTCAGTTATAGATAAAATTATTTCTGAGTTTTAATAATGTGTTTTATGCACATTTTAATACTTAGTACTTGCTTTATGGTTAAAATAGTGAAATGGTGATAATACATATATGTACTAGTACATTAATGTAATATTATGCATAATATGTACTACACCATAAAGGGGTGGTCCACCATAAAGGGGTGGTCCACC
>NW_015622136.1:0-4672 GCF_001515605.1 Sinocyclocheilus anshuiensis | reverse complement strand
GTGTGTGTGTGTGTGTGTGTGTGTGTGTGTGTGTGCGCGCGCATCTCAGTCTTCAGTCAACAAGATTTCAGAGAACAGAAAGTACAGATCTGAGGACAAAGCACATAAATACCTTGAGTCATGGCAGTGAGGTAAACACCACAAACACCACACCACCAGCGGCTGAGTCTGTCTGGACAGATCAGTGCCTTATGACATCATACTTACACATGCCAACTAAAGAAATAGCAAGAGGGAAAAAACAAACAAACAAACAAAAAAAAACAGACATTTAATCAGTTAAAAGAAGCACTCAGAAACAGCACTTGCAGTTTTAAAGGAGACGGAATAATCTCTGCATTTATTCCTCCACTACTAAAGCCCCCTGGTGTGAGCAGAAAGCCTGTTATTGTGTTGATTTTGTCCAGGCGTATGACTGAGGTTTTGCGCAATCGTGTGTTTCTGGTACATGGGTCCTCAGGGGCAGCGGTATGCCACACTCTGTTCTCAGTCACAAGCTGTGCCAGTGGCTGGCAGCAGTTTTGCCATGCACTTTGCAAAGGAACAGAACATAACGAAACTCAAATATAATTCCTGTCCAATTTATTCCCCTTTGCTGGTAGTCCATGTTCCCTTCAATGTCAACAACCAAAGTTAAGCTCCTACTCTAAGAAGCTTAGGGATGTATGGAAGGAACAGACAGAGAAAAGAGCTTTCTCAAACTATAAAGTTTGTATTTTTACCAAATAGTCCAAATGATGCACAGTTGTCCGGGCCCCTCTGCGCAGTGTTTGGGGTCAGTGCGCTGCAGTTAAGTGTGGAGTCCAACCGTTTTCTCTCTAGTTTATTTTCCTCAAAAACAAAACTGCATGGAGAGCTAGCCCCTCAACAAAAAGGTCTGTGGTTTACAGGTCAGCCAAATAATGATAGCTCTCCGACAAAACACTCTCCCTGATCACACGCCCCCATAGCCATGACAACACGTGCAGCTCTGTTGAGCCCGCAGCACTTCTGCAGGTGTTCTGCTGGTGATAGTGTGCTACTGTAGCTCGTCTTAAAAGATTAAATTGCTCTATCTTTCTGGTGTTCTGGTGGTCAGGTGATTTTTGGCATGACTCAGGGGTCAGCTTGACCGACTGGGTCAGAATAACCTCCACGCAATTGCTTCAACATTTACAAATGTTGTAGCATGAGACTCACACTGTACAGACCAATGTCAGCACACTTAGCTGATGGCTCTTTTTGGATTGAAGCAAGAGTTTACCAAAAAATGTACAATTTTCTCTTCATTTATTCATTCAAGCTGTTCCAAACCTGTATCTCTTTCAGAACATAAAAGGAGATGTTTAGCAGAATGTCTGAGATGCTGCTTTCCATAGACAAAAAGTGACAAGGCATAATTCACATAAAATCTCATTTTCAATTCCTCGTATTCATACATGGAACAATACGATCGGTCATGTGACATGTGAGAACCAATGTTGGCTATCATCAAGTGCATTTACTCTCACTTTAAAAGTTCAGTTCTATTTGGACTGAAACAGTTATTGTTTTTCAGTCAGGATGAAATGGGTTTTTAATCAAAATACAGTAAAATGCCATAGTTCTCTCTGCTGATGTATTTTTCACTTCTCCAATCATTTAGGCCAGATTTACTAAACAAGGCAAGGCAAATTATTCCAAAAAAAGCACAATGGGAGTGGAAAATTCTGCGGGTGATCTACTGAATGCGCAAATTAAAGAACACAGACACAACATCTAATTTCCATAATAACCAACGCAATCTACCAAGAGCAGCGCAAAGCGTAAGGATATGTTCGGATAATGTCTTTCTCTGCCATTCCAAATGGCAATTTCTCCTACCATGAGCTGTCTGTTCTCTGCGGTGCCTCCTCCTGGCAGCAACAATCACAGCCATGTCAAGCGCAAAATGGGTTAAGACATGCTAAATAATGGTGCAAATACCAGTAAATTGACTACCACAAACTTTAGTAAATCATGATGCGTGATTCATTTAAATAATCTCCTCCCATAAATTTTGCATCTGAAAGTAAAACTCTTACAAATGCATTTGCAATAAGATCAGCCTCAAAAATGACTGTCATTAATTAATTAATTTTTCACTGCGCATCTTTAGTAAATCCTGACAGTAGTTTTTTTAACACCAAAAGAGGGTTTGTGTTAGCGCAAGCTGTTAGTTAATTTGACCCTTATTCCGCTTAGTCCCTGTTTTACAGACGACTGCAAGCAAATCTCCATCCAATCAACGACTTAAGAACTGAGCCAAGTCCCGCCCTATATTTTTTACTTCCTTTTTGGATAATCTGTCACTCGGATGTACAATTTGTCACACGTATGTACTATTTGGAATCCGTTACTTCACCACTTTAAAATGACATGTAAATGTTTCAGTCTGACAAGTTTTTGTGAAGTTGGACTAGATAATGCGATAGCTTAGTTTGTTTACCAAGTTTACACATTAATTGTATCATAGTTGGCCTCGCTGTTGTGCATTGGCTCTGAAAGAGCCAGTGATATGCAGCGTATATTTAATTATTCAAATAGCCTATTCAGTTACTATTACTTCAACTATGCAAAAAATATTCTGTAGCACCATTATAAGTGAAAATGTAAACATAAATGATGTTAAACTTGGTGCAATGCATCTTCACATGCCACTTGGCAGTCGTGTGTGGAAACTAGCTATTTGAAAAATTTCCGAAAAATCTCCTATTGTGTTTAAAAGAATAGTTCACCCAAAAATGAAAATGTGTTGTTAATTTACTTACCTTCAGGCCATCCAAGATTCTTTACTGAAAGAAAGAAAACCATGTCAATTGGAATTAATCAATTATCATTTTCACCCTTTTAGTCAAAGTTAGCCAAGTTAGTTACATACTCTTGAAATAGTATCCAAATATAGTAGCCTACTACATAAAAACAGTCGCGTACCACCTTCACTGTGTGGCTTTTTATCGGGGCTGACGTTTGTGTGAGTAGGATTCAGCTTTGCTCAGAGAGGCTGTTGACTGTGGAGGAGAGTGTGGAGTGTGTTGTTTTGCACAGCCGGCTGACGCAGGTGCCTGCAGACACGGCTGGCGCTCATCCAGGTATGGATTACACACATAAGAGCAAAATGAGAGAGAAAGCAGGGAGAGAAAAAGTGAGAGACACAGAAAGCGAGGCCTAGATTGACTGAGTGTAGAGATAATTAGTAAGAGAGAGAGAGGATGCACCTGTAACCGCACCTGCTATTTTGGCAGGACTGGGCAGACAGAGAGAAATGCGTTAGCAGTTTGGCTAAAAATACATTGCTACCCAGGTTCAGAGTCTGGCCTTAAGTATTCATTTCACTGCTGTTTCATCTGCAGATTACTACACTAGCACAGTTCATCGGCATCTCTTTCAAGACCTCTGTTTGCTGTCTGCAGATCATATTTTTTGTCTTTTCCTAAATAATAGTGTTTGCAGTTATGGCATTAATATGATTTCTTTGTCTTAGAACATACAGTAACAGACTATATAAATATTGCATCAAAAATGGAAAGCTTAGTTATTCTAAGTCCTGTTCTGTTATTATTTTCTGTGAAACAAATTCATGCAGCTCCTCCGCACATTGACATTTCAAAGTGTTGACTGTCAAGGACCAAAAAAGACAATAAAACACCAGAAATACACTATAAATGTAGTCCATATGACCCATGCTCTGAATGCCAGGCCTTATGTGATCAATAGACCCAAAACGTAGGTTATTTACTGATGATCGACACCTTCACCAAAGCTCTGAAGTGGACTACAGAAGTCATATGGGCTGCAAAAATGCCAATTCTATTTGGCAGGATTGATGTAAAATGACATTTGATTAGAGCATATTTAATTAAAGAGCTGCAGTAAATTAGGGATAAATCACCCAACAATGAATCTTGAATGAATCGTTGATCTTATAAACAGTGATCAATGCACATACACATCAAATATGATCAACTGAAGCAACTGTAAGCACGAGACGTGCAAGAACAAACCTCATTGGCTCTTGCGAAAGCTTGTTTCATTGGTTCTTGCACATCAAACAAGAATGTTTGAGCTTCCATTTATCATATTTGATGTGCTCTATGTATGTGCACTGATCAATGTTTATATGTGAATAAAAGTCTAAATTAATCTGTTCATTGTATAAAGTAATCATGTCTCTTCAAAAGGTTCATATGGATTACATTCACAATATCTTTATGAACTTTTTGTAATGTTCACGTTTAGGTGGAATTTGGTGGTAGACTGTCAGTGGAGGGACATACATATCTCAGATTTCATAAACAAGATATCTTCTTATGGATTTGGAACGACATGAGGATGAGATTTATGACAGATTTTTTCACTTTTAGGTGAACTGTCCTTTTAAATTTCAGTCTGTTCACCAAACAAAGCTATCTTTTGGCTTTGGAAGACTCTTAATATAGAATGCGCATTACAGTATATGGACTCTGGCTACATGAATATTATTCAAAATTTCAACTTTTGTGTTTGATAGAAAACAGCATTCAGGTTTGGAACAACATGAGAGTAAAAGGCAGAATTGGTCACACTTTATTTGAAGGTCCAATTCTCACTGTTAATGAAATATTAGCTACAACCTTTGCCTCAGTAATGATCCTAATGTGCTGCTTATTAATAGTTAGTAAGGTAGTTGTTAAGT
>NW_015622135.1:0-5159 GCF_001515605.1 Sinocyclocheilus anshuiensis | reverse complement strand
GATTGTGAGTAATTATAGATATTTGACTATTTTTATTCTAATTTAATTTAAATAATTTTGATTTTATTTATTTTTTGGGGAAATAATATAAAACAATATTATTTTATTTTATTAAAAATTTAATGTAGCCAACTTTTGGAACAAGTTATATTTTGATGAAATAATTATCTGAATGTGAGATATTATAGATATTTGGCTATTTTTATTTTATTTTATTTAAAAACTAATTTGTAAAAAATATTATATAATAATATTATTTTTATATTATTATTTTTTCACTATTTAATTTCATTTAAAATTAATGCAAGAATAATATTAAATTGTGAACATTTCATCACGCACTCCATTCTTGTCATCTTTGATTCGTTTTTTGTGTTGTGTGGCCGGCGTTTAACTCGGTTATGGAGGCGTGTGACCTTTCCTGCTCAACATGATTGACATTTTTATGCTGTGCGTTTGAAGGGTGCAGAGAAAATGAAATATCCTCTAGTGATCCGGCACCTGTCAAAATCTTTCCGGTTAGGAATTTCATCTTCTGCCTGATATTACTTATATGCAGTTCTTTAATCTGCATTCATAGGTGATGAATGACGTGGAATAATTTATAGCCCATTGTTTCGGTGATGCGTAATGTCTAGCGATTAGACGAGCAGTGAGAGAATGTAAACGTGCTCATTTAATATTCATGAGCTCAGAAGAGGATCTGTTAAATACACATGCAGATATTAGTATCTCTGAAATCTCATTTCCATCTCGACATGCTGAACAAAAAATGTGTTTTTGTTTCGATTCTTAACCCTGCTGCCAATTAGTTCTTGTTAACTAGTGGCTAATGAACCTCTGTTCTTCTTCTCCAGTCACTTTATCTTCACTGCTGAATAATTGAGGTTTGCAAATCGGCTGTTTGCATTGTCTCCGCATGCAACAATTAATTGTTTGTGTGCTGTCTAGAGACGAGACGAGACAAGACGGCCTGTGTGTTTCTGTGTGTGGTTTTGTTGTGTGAGCTGCCGGGTGTAGATTTTATTGGAAAAAGCCAGAGCCATTCAACAGATCTTCAAGGTCAGGACCGCAGGATATTATTGTGTGTGTGTTTAGAAACACAATTCAGTTTCTCTCCCCCTTCTGCATCTCTGGCCAGAGAAACATTTTATTGCTCTGAGTTTGCTCTTTCATAGCTCAAAGACAGAATGTCATCTACACAGCTTTTCTGTCTCATTTAAGCATCAATCTTGTCTCGGATATTCTCCTAACATTCCACAGGAGAAACAAAAACAGCCACAAATGAGGCAAAAGTTTAGCTATAAAATGAATGTGTAGAGCAGCTATTATAGATATATTTTTTTTATTTTTTATTTTTTTTATTAAATGGAATGGAATGATGAAAGTCATCAGAATGTAAGTTATAAAAGATATAAAATTTAAATAAAAAAAAATATATATTTAAATTTCATTTAATTTTTAATTTATTCCTATTTAATTTTAATTAATTTTTTATTTTACTTTTGTAAATTACTTGTAATTATAATAATAGTTATTTGACTATTTTTATTTAAATTTAGTTTCATTTTTTATTTAATTTTATTTTTTGAAACAGTATAAAACAATAAAATTTTATTGTAGTTAAATTATGCAAAGCTTTTGGAGCAAGTAATTATATAAAACATTATAATTTTATTAAATTTGACTCATCCTAGCTGATGTCAGCCAAGTTTTGGAGCAAGTTATTATATTTTTATATTTTTATTTGATATTTTTTATAGTTTTCTGAATGAGTTATTATAGATATTTGTCTATTTTAATTTAATTTTTATTTTATTTTATTTGGTAAATGTGAGTTATAATAGATATTTGGAAAAAATTAGAAATGTAATTGTATTTTATTTAATTCCTATTTAATTAAAGAAATTAATTATTTCCAAAAAATGTCATTTTCAATTTTATTATATTTTTTGAAAATGATAGATATTTGTATTATTTTATGATGTTTCTGAAAATAATATAAAACAATAAAACATTATTTTAGGTTTAACATTATTTCAGTTTTGGAGCTACTTATAATATTTTGATGAAAGTGTTATCTGAATGTTAGTTATTATAGATAGGCTCCTATTTCATTTAAACTTAAATTTAATTTATTTAATGTAATTTTTTTTTATAATGTAAAACAAAGTCATCTTAAGTTATTATACTGTAATGAAAGATTATGAAGACAAATAGTTTTTTTTTGTTGTTGTAGTTTTTACTCTATTTTGATTTCACATTGACTTTGGATTTCCTCTCATTGTTTGTAAGGAGAAGCGAGTGAGATATGAGCGAGCTCAGACAGAAGCGCTCTTGTGCTGCAGTATCGGCTGGACATCTGACTCTCTTCTGGACGCTGGCCGTCTCCTCTTCTCTTACTCTGAGGTCACAGTGACACTTTTATCACTCTGCATTTTCTTTCATTCTCTCACAAAAGCCAGACGAAGCGTATATCAGCCGTCCTGTCCCAGATCATTGATTGTTCAGCGCTCAGTACAGTGAATCATTCATTAGATAAGCAAATATCAAAGCAAGTGGATTTTATTTTAAATAAGTATAGCTTAAATATTCATAAATGCACTGTTTAACATTGCAACTTGCCAAAATGTTCTTGTTTTCCTTTGCAAATATAAGAAAAGGAAATGTTTTTTGTCATTTCCCTTTGAATTAAGTTTATTTTTCTGACCCTGTTTTAAAAACAGTTCTGCAAACGTTAAGGGAACATTCCATTTGATTATTTTTGAATGTTCTCTAAACATTTTGAAACAAGTAGAGTAACATTAAAAAAAAAAACGTTTGGCAAACATTCAACTAAAACATTTTTTTTTAAATAAAATGTTCCATGAATGATGTATAATTAATGTTTGTTATGAAAATGCTATTTCTAAATGTTCTCTGAACATTCAAAACATCCTTTTTTTGGTTCTGCAAACGTTAAGGAAACATTCCATTTTAGAATTTTTGAATGTTGTCTGAGCATTCTGCAACAAGTAGTAACATTTAAAAAAATATTAGATGAACTTCCAACTGGTACGTTTCAAAAGAAAACATCCATTGAATGGTGTATAAATAATGTTTTTGTGCTAGACATTTTGAGAACATTCTTAAAGACCAGATAACTCCCCAGCTAACAAAAATATGTTATAAGAATGTTTTGCTTTCTTGGTTATACAAGCATTAAAAGAACATGCAAAAATGATGGGAATGTTATTTTTGAATTTCGATGTTTTGAAATGGGTAGAAACATTTAAACAACATTAGATGAATGTCCACCTCAATAGTTCAGAAATAAAACATTACCGGAAGAATGTTTGTTGTAGCATTGAGAGAACCTTGTCAGAACGATCCCGCTGGGTCTTGATTTAAAAGGGCTTAGATATTTGAACTGGAAAACAAGACAAAATAATGAGTAAGAAAATAATTTTTTGCAGTTTGTCCCCTAATTTTCTTTGCTGTGATGTCTCTGACACATGACGTCCATGTGTATGGAAGCAAGTGTTCACAATAGAGCCTTGTTCTCCAGGCCTCGGGGTAAAAGAGTTTATCACAGCGTCTAGCAAACACTGCGCTATATACATGAGTCCTGCAATGCTTACAGAGGGACCGTGAATTATCTGCAGGCTGATATGCAGGCTGAGAGGTTTTTGGGATGGATTGGGCCGGGGTCAGATGGTTGAGACACAGGCTGTTTAATGTGAAATGCTGCCCGCGTCACGCAGCGTCAGCGCTAAGCACACAGAGCTAAATGATGGCCATTATCAGCAGGGCATCACAGGTCGGGCTGGACCGGCCCTCATGGCCTCCGTCCATTATATAACGCAGCGTACAGTGACCCGACGACACGCAGAACCAGGCCAGTGAATAAATCAGACCAAAGAGAAATTCAGAGGAGAAACTGTGCTCAGAAGGCAAAACTGCTCTACTGCATACTGAGAGCTGTTTCTTTATCTTATATGTAATTATGTAATATTATTATATCTAACCATTATATTTAATACAATAGCCTATATAAGAGTGAAGTCTATTTAACAGTATGTTGTTTTTTAAATATTTGTAATATTTTATTTTATTTAAGGTAAACTTTATTCAAGTAATAGTTTTCATTTTAATTTTAGTTTTAATTAACTATAACAATTTTGAATAATTTAATTATTTTTATTTCATTTAATTATTTTTTAAATAGTTTTGAATGATTTTGTATTTATATTTTCTGTTTTTGTTTCTGTTGTTTTTGTCATTTTATTTTATATATATTGTTGTCAATATAGTATTTATTTTTAATTGAATAGTTTTAGTTAATTTAGTACTTCAACATGAATTAAACAAAAACTAAAAATGTTGCCTCGGCAAGTACCTGTAATAAAGTTATTTTATTTTAGATTTTATTTTATTTCAGTTAACATTTATTTTATTTGAAGGTTAGATACAGTTTTAGTTGACTAAAATAACCCTGATTTTAAATGATTTTATTTTTATATTTTCTGTTTTCACTTTAATTTTGGTTAAAGTTTTAGTAATTTTGTTGTATTTTTCTCGTTTTTATTAGTTTTTATGTCTATATTACTATTTATTCATTTTATTTATTAGTTTGAGTTTATTTAGTTTTAGTTATTTTAGTACTTCAACTTAAATTAAATTAAAAATGATTTCTACCACAATATATTGACAATATCATATCATTAGCTATTACAGTAAAATTGTTGTAATCTGCTATAAGCCACTGCTGTCATCAATAATAGATATTAAACGGACACAAAGGATTCATTAAACAATTTTAAAAAGACCCCATATTAATTTATTATAATTTTGTAGTATTACCTGCAGTGGGACATAAAAGATTATTTGTTCTGATATCCAGTACTGTCTGACGCAATGCGACCACTTCACATCTACAGGTCTTTTCCTCAAATGTCATTTTGTTTTGTATTTGCTCTCTTCCTTTCTTGGACTTGCCATAACTTGAATAGAAATGATAGTTTAAATGTGCACAAAATTGAAAACACAGAGATCTTTCACTCTTTTTTGAGTGAACAGTACAATAAGAAGCATAAATGTAGCCCGTTGCTATTTTAGCTGCTTAAACTGTGTGTTTGTGTGTGCTTGTGTGTGTGTGTGTGTGTGTGTGTGTGTGTGTG
>NW_015622134.1:0-2893 GCF_001515605.1 Sinocyclocheilus anshuiensis | reverse complement strand
GTGTGTGTGTGTGTGTGTGTGTGTGTGTGTGTGAGAGAGACCTTCCATTACGGTCAAATCTGAGGAAATAAGTCTACAATAAACACTAAGTCTTGAAATGATTTACTCTAGTGTGAGAAGGCCAAAATAACAGGACAATTGAAGACAGGGATATTTTGTGAAGTACATTTGGAATTGGAGGAAAACAAGAGAGAAAACAAGTTCGATATTGCAAAAAACAACTTACCCTTGGTGTAGGAGGCCCGTGGTCGTCAACAAAAGTGGATTCTCCTGTAAAGAAAATTGAGTGTCAGAGTGAGCTGCTTACATAAAACATCTGTTATTTAGGAAATCATAAGCTTAGAGAGTAATGTAGACAAAACAAAGTGTTTTAGCGCATTCACTGAAAAACTGCATTTTGAAATAGAGCAGATTCAGCAGCTGAGATGTATCAACACTGGAAATCCGCATGGGAGCTAGATGACATCCGCTATGAGGGTTTTGAGAGAGAAACGGTCTCTTAATGCAACTCCTTCTGTGGTACAGTAGTGGCTAAAAAGGAGGAGACATTCTTTCATCTCAAACAAGGGTCTTCTTTTTAACCTCCACTCCAGATGGCACGCTGGAATCAGTGCTGTGCTTCCTGTGTTAAATGGATAGTTCACCCAGAAACTAAAATTCTGTCATCATTTACTCACCCTCATGTTGTTCCAAACTGTTATGGGTTTTTTTTCTTCTATTGAATATAAAAAGATATTTTGAAGAATGTGGGCAACCAAACATTTGTTGGTCCCCATTGACTTCAATAGTGTGAAAAATGGGGACCAGAAACTGTTTGGTTACCCAGCTTCTTCAAAATATCTTTTTTTATATTCAGCAGAAGAAAGAAATTCCTACAGGTGTGGAACAACTTGAGGGTGAGTAAATAATGACAGAATTTTGATTTCTGGGTGAACTATCCATTTAAATGGAAAGTTCATCCAAAACATGATAATTCATAATTTACTCGCCCTCATGTCTTTTAAAACCTGTATGACTTACTTTCTTTGGAACACAAAATCAAATATTTTTTGGCAGAATGTGAAAGCTGCTCTGTTCCATGCAATGAAAGGGAATACTGGCCACAGCTGTCAAGCTAGATTTTTAGTGAATTAACTCCATTTTGGTCTGTTTCTCACACAAACTATCATATGGCTTTTGAAGACTTAAAGAATATAGTGCATAAGTCACATGGACTTGGCTT
The DNA here is from genome assembly GCF_001515605.1 of Sinocyclocheilus anshuiensis. Taxonomy (NCBI): domain Eukaryota; kingdom Metazoa; phylum Chordata; class Actinopteri; order Cypriniformes; family Cyprinidae; genus Sinocyclocheilus; species Sinocyclocheilus anshuiensis. Next base: position 1,671 of record NW_015622134.1, on the reverse strand, counting down.
TTATGGTGCTTTTATGCCTTTTTGGAGCTGGTCCCCATTCACTTTTATTGTGTTGAATAGAACAACTCCGAAAGCTACACATTTCCTTTTGTGTTTCATGCAAAAAAGGCAGTCATGGAATGATATGAGGGTGAGTAAATTATGACAGTATTTTCATTTGCACATTAAGGTGCACTGCTATCTGTTGTGCACTGGCTGTGTCTGTCTGCTGAATAAATAACTTACCCAGCAACACAGAGCTGCTATACTTCTCAGCCTGTCTTCAACTTTCTCAGTATGAGGGTGAGTAAAAGAATGAGATATTCATAGACAAAGATCGATGCGTTCTCTTCTCATCCTCTGAGTAAGAAGTCATAAATCATGAATAGTTTCGGCACAGATAAATCACAACTGAACGGAAGGTGATATGCAGAACACGAACTACTGTACAACATAGAGTTCCAGACTGATGGTGTCTGCAATGTAACATCTTTCAATATGTGCCACACTATTTGCATGTATAAGTAAAAATGCTCTCCTAAAGCATAATTCTTGTGTTTACTAAATTATATAAACTACCATTTAAAGTTTGGGGTCGGTAAGTTTCATAAATGTTTTTGAAAGAAGTCTAAATTTTTGATAAAAAATACAGTAAAAACATTGTGAAATATTATTACGATCTAAAACAACTTTTAATGCATTCAATAATTTTAAAATTTTATTTATTCCTGTCATGGCAAAGCTGAATTTTCAGCAGCCATTACGGTCACATGATCCTTCAGAAATCATTCTAATATGTTGACTTGGTGCTCAAATAACACTTCTATATGTATTATTATCGATGTTAAAAACAGCTGAGCTGCTCAATATTTTTGTAGAAACCATGATATTTTTTTCAGGATTCTTTGATTAGATAAAAAAAACATTTATTTGAATTAGAAAGTGTGTAATATGACAAAATGTCTTTATTGTTTGATACCAAAACTCTGACCCCAAATCGAGGTCAAGGGGATCTAAATAGATCTCATATCACATATCTCAGTTTCTCTGTAATCCATTAGAAGACCTCATGTTCCTGTTTTAGTGGCTGCTGTCAGCACGGAGATCTTGTTAATGGGGCCATATGTCTTCTTAAACATGCACACTATGTACACTATACTCATGTGGACTCATATGCTGCTGAGTGACACACAAGCTTGATTCAGTCCACTCATCCAGTCAGTGCATTTTTAAAGTTTTTATGGTAAGTTTCTTTCAAATGGTTTGAAATAAAACATCTGAAACCAAAAGAAAATAAACATGTGGTGAGTTTACCATCTTGTAGCATTTTCCAGACTAAGTGAAGGATTAGTTGATAGTAACAAAATATAAAGACAAGCATTTCAATGTTCAACTGAAGTCCATTCTATACTGCTGTTAAAATTGCCCATTTAGGCCTCAGTATGACCTTGTCCTAAAATGTACTTGTCAGGACCATCAGGATTACACAGTTTGTGGGGGCTTGCTCAATTATCCACTGAAAGCCCCATTGCCCTGCTTACCCCCCCCACGACGGCACCCTCTGTCCAGGCTTTGGTCTGCATCTCACTTCATCTGATACTGGACCTTCATAACCCCTCAGAGCCAATTAGCACCTCCACTAACTACCCGTCCCGGCTGCAGTCCTCTGGGGTCAGATTCCCAGACTCCAGG
>NW_015622133.1:0-2704 GCF_001515605.1 Sinocyclocheilus anshuiensis | reverse complement strand
TCTTTCTTAGGGCTGCCGGTTGTTATAGTCGCTGTAACCTTGGCAGCCACTTTGGATCGGTATAAAGCACAGCAGTACTGCTGGCTGAACCTTCAGTCGCACGTTATTTGGGCTTTTGCAGGGCCTGTGCTCTTTGTTTTGGCCGTAAGTATGTCACAAGTGCACAGTTCCTCGAGTGAGTGTGTGAGTGTTTGTGTCAGAATAATTGTCACAGTGGTCTCCTATTTGCTTTTGAGTGTACGAGTATATGCAATGCACTTCTGATGGTTTTAAAGTCAGCATGAAATCTATTTCCTAAATGCATTTTATAGATCTTTTTGTGAACGATTCATCTGTGCATATGTTTGCTTTTTAAAAAAATGTTTTAACCTTGTAATGTTTAATCAAAATGTCATAACTGGATCTTCTGGTGAAACAACAGACTTTTCTCTGGTGACTATGCTGGACCTCTCCAATCATTTAGTCAGTCTTCCTCCATCCAATCAACAACAGTTGGATAGAATCAAGTCCCGCCCCCTTTTTTTTTTGATAATACATTGCACTCAGATGCATTAGACTTTCTACTTCTGTTTCATCACGGCTTTAAAGCAGTCTGGACTGCAAAGGACACTTTATATTAAAATGTCAGCTAAATGCATGAATGCAATGTGGATATTAAATGCTAATGATCAGATTTTGAAAAATGAAATTCAAATTTAAAGTTGTTAGCACATTAAATAAATTTAAGGGATCGTATCATCAGGAAGCATATTTTCTGCAAGCATAAAATACATATTGTACATTTCTGTAAATTATAAACTCCAGATTTTCTTGAGCCTAAAATGATTATTTATTGAAACTATCTCATTCTGATGTGTGTTACTGTCACTATGAACACATATTTTTGTAGGCCAAACGCAGAAGTTTGCCCAATAGGATTTTTCCATTGGCTTTTGGATTGTTGCAGAAAATAAGCTGTGTGACCAAAAAAAAGTTTCTGATTGCTGCATGTTTTGTACATCATGATAATCTTCACAAATGTGATTGATTCTGAAGCCTAAATACAGTAGCCAGATGTAAAAAGCTAAGCATGTACTATACATGAACTACACATGGCTTCATCGTTAAGCTTTCAACAACTCTTTCAGTCTTTATTTAAAAACATTTTCCCTAAAGGTTTGGGATAGAATCATGTACAACCATGTGATTATTACAAGGCTGTAAAAAACAAAAAGCTTTAAAAAATATAAAATTTATATCATAAAATAAAACATAAAAATATTTTGCGCTTGTGTTCATCGCAGACTGGCATTTAACCAAAAACCATTTAATCATTTACTTTGGGGCTATGGAACTAAAATGCTAACTCATTTCTGGGCCTACAAAAATACATCATCCCTGCTGCTATGAACATGACAGAGTCGTTTCTTAAAGGCACAGCATAAAAAAAACAATCCACAAATCTTCACAGCTATTATAAGTTAACCTATTAAAGGGAGATTTTTACTGTTTTGTAATGGAAGATGTGGTTCTCTGTTCTTAGGTCAACGCTGTGGTGCTTTTTCGGGTTGTAATGGTCACAGTGGCCAGTGCACGTCGCAGAGCCAAAATGCTGACGCCCAGTTCTGATTCGAAACTTCACACGCTGGACCTTACCTGGTGAATGCTGTTTCACTTTTCAACTTCCTTTGAAATAAAAACAGGCCAGAGTTAAGAGATAGAGAGCAGTTTCAGTCATTTCTAGTTCTTCTCTTATCTTGTTGAACAGAGGAAGCAGCGAGAAAGCACCTGTCCGCCAGTAACTCATTTATTCCTACCAGCCACCTGGACTTGAGAAGATACCATACAAATAGCCACAGAGACTCGTTTGTTCTGTTATATGGATGAATGAGCAGAAATGAATCAGAAGTGTCTGTATAATTAGCTAGTTAAGCAGAGCCCCAGAGTGTCCTTGAAGAAGAGTTTCAGTCTTACTGAAGTAAAACTGAGCAGCCTAGCCAATGCATTCAGTAATATGAAGGATTAATATTGTGTTTGTGTGCACATGCAGGGCAGCGACGAGGCCAGTATTGATCCTGTTACCAGTGTTAGGTCTGACCTGGCTGTGTGGAGTGCTGGTGCATTTATCTGTTGTCGTGGCCTATCTGTTCATCACACTCAATGCTTTTCAGGTAACACACGACACTTATACTATGGCTGGGCGATTATTCACATTTATTTTCAATTACGATTTTAGCTTACAGTGATTATGAAATCAAAATTATGTTGTTACATGGACTTGAACTGTTGTTTTGTCTTGTATTATAAACCCTTTCCGTTACAGTGGTGCATTGTTATAAATATTTTCGTTACTTGCAATAAAATAAATATTAACTGAAAAAAAACTTAGCTAGTTGCCAAGGCAACATTTCTCATTTTAATTTAGTTAAATTTAAAGTACTAAAATAATTAAACTAAAACTGAAATAAAAAAATTATTTAAATCTATATAGACGTATATTTATAAAACAAAAACTACTAAAAATGACAAAAATTACTATAAAATGAAAACAGAAAATTTTATAGTTTTATAAAAACTATAATATTATCCCAATGATGCTAAAATAACACTGCAATGGTGTGCTTCCACAATATTTATTCATTTTGATCTTATTTATTTATTTATTTTTTATTAATTTTAATGTGTGTGTGTGTGTGTGTGTGTGTGTGTGTGTGTGTATTAGCTG
>NW_015622132.1:0-7048 GCF_001515605.1 Sinocyclocheilus anshuiensis | reverse complement strand
GGTTTGGGCGAGAGGCACAAGGACACGCAGCAGGTGAGCAGCGGTCAGTGAGCAGCGGTCAGCATGGGCAGCGGGAGCAGCAGCAGCGTCGGGGCCGTCGTGGAGAGCAGGTGAGTTCACACACCTTCACCTGGACACAGACGTGCAGATGGTCAATGCAGTACGACAGCATCAAACTGGCCTCAAAACAGACTCATCTTCAAACAATAACCAATACTAGTCCAGAACATGAAATGCTGCATATATTAAAACGATGCATTTAATACTGTCAGGTTCAATCCATATCAATCCTGCTAGTCCTCAAATATGGCCAAAGTTTCCTATAAACCTTTTATTTTAGGCTGAGCATCAGTGTTGCGGAAGTTAAAGTGCAGTTGTGCAGTGTTGCACGGGGATTGTTTTCAAAAGTGGTGCATTTTATCTGCAGAGGCCTGAAAATTGACAAAAATCACACAGATGAAACATCTTTGAGATGAAACACCTCCGCCTGTGACCACCAGGTGGAGAAATACTGTGACTGGACAGTTTAAACAGCATGCATGCTACATTGTTGTCACCTAGTGACCTCTTATTTTGCATGCTTAATATTTAAGCACGCAATTATCTTTTTAACAATTTCAACACATTTTATATTGAAATGTCTTATATTTTAATACAATTCTAGGCATCTGTGCCTGCTGTCAATCACCACAGAAATAATTTAGTGTGTAAACTGCAAAATATGTGTTATGCACGTTCAATGGCAGTGAAGCATATAGCAGATGCACCATGAACCCCCAATTACAAGTGGATGTTTAATTAGTTTGCAGAGTTTAATTAGCTTGCAATTAAATGCAGAGGTTAATTCCAGTTCTGGGAATCAATCACAAGATGAAAAGCCAATGCATATGGTTTCATATAACATTCAGATATTTCTATGTGTAATAGTCCTATACTTTCACTCATTACACTCCATATCATTCCTGGTTAAAAGTACAGAAATAAATAGTGCAGATTTGAAGTCTGTGCCATGAAACGGGTGCATTTGAATCTTTAGTCATTAAACTAACCTTGGAGCTGATCTTTCATATGGATGCCATAATCTTGCATTGGCTTTACCTGCCCAGACTCCGTGCATATCTGATCTAAAATACAGTAGAGACAGAAAACATGTTTTCACTGCCATTGGTGACAGCATATGCACACTAGAGGGTGCTATTAATTAACGAATGCAACAGCTGCTCTATGAATGTCTGTCTCCAAGTGACACAAATATACAATTATTCATGTAATTCATCACTTCATATTTACATTCCTGTCGTAAATTAGACAATTGCATGCCACTAGCCAGTGCAATGACGGTACAATGATGGTATCAAATGATAATAACCGATTAATATTACCAGGCAGCTTTGAATGACTACCTTATTTAAGAGTCATGGTTTTTTCCCCATAATGCATCAGTCAAAAGCATAGTGCTACCATGGTGCAAGTACAAAACACAATGGTGCACGTCCAAAAAAACACTGAATTACAGTGGCACGTGTCCAACAACATAGTATTGCCACATAACTTGTCCAAACAACAAGGTTTTACCATGGCACATGTTCAAAAACATGGTATATGCACAAAAACGCATAGTACTACCATGGTACTCGTTGATAATGGTTGAATAAGTGGCATTTGTGATATAAGCATGTTAATTTCGTGATGATACTTTGTGTAGTGTCCTTACATCACTAGTGTGATGTATATAAGCGACATATAAGGGTAAAACCCCTTCAGTTTGCCCTTTGAAGAGTTAAAAAAAATGAACGCTGATGCTGCGTGCGTCTGGATTAACGCGTAAGTACATCAATTTCGCTGTGTGCACGCTGTAGGCGAATAGATTTATATGGGCAATACGTCCACTGCGTTATTTAAACGTATTTTAGATTATCAACAAGCACTTTGTCACTCGTTTATAGTTTAGCAGCAGCGCAGCATCCTCCTGACACGTGATCTCCTCGTGCACAGGCACCGTGCCGTATCTCGCGCTCTGATTGGATCATTCCACTTCCCTCGTTTGGCGTTATATAATCCCCCATCAGGAAGCTTGGCTTTATATATCAAGACTTTAGTGCTTTGTGTGCTTTTCTTTGATTGACGAAACACCAATACACGTTTAGAGATCATTCCCGGGAAAGATATGATCAAATATTGCCGAGAAAGCAGTTATAGTGACATTTTTATAGTTTGACGTCATTAGTATCAATCCGCGTGTGCCTTTGACGGAAGTAGTTCCCGGTTGGTTTGGCAGATCACCTTGAGCTCGCGATCCGGAGCGCATCAGTCTCGGCCGACTATCAGCAAACGCAGGTGAGTGTCCTCAGAGCAGCGCTTACAAAAATCAACATCATAATAGTCATATAATAATAGTTTTCATTAGCAACGCTATTGTGTACAGTTTTAGCTACGTTTTCCGTCAGCCAGAGCAGCTGCGCTCATAAAATAGCGCATGTTTGGTTATTTTCAGTCAGTATTTCCTCATCCTGCTGAGAATTTTGGTGCTATTTTTGTATTTAATTTCGCGAAAGTTCGTTTCCACCAGACTTACCGTCTTTAATCGTAGATTTCGCTGCGTTTTCCGCTGTTTTGTGCTGACTAGCCGTCTTTTAACATTCATCGTCGTCTGTAATTTCAATGTGTGACAGTTTATCAATAACCGTCATTAATTTTGAATTCATTCGAATTAGAGGCTTACGTGCGCGCCCTCGCGCAGGCGGAGAATGTGACGCAGTGGCGGGACGTGACCCGCAGCGCATCCGCCACATGCTCCCCAGCGAACACCTGTGTGAATGCAGGTGATGAAGATGAGGATGGTGATGTTTGATCTTCAGAGAGGCTCTGAACGCTCAGTTTAACGTTGACGCACGCCTTGCTATTTTCATTATGAAGGAGTGCATTGCATTAAGATATTGCTCTTTATTAGTTTCAGGAATGGATGAATGAATGAATGGATGGATGAATGGATGGATGGTACTGGATCAGAATCGCTCCCCTGCGGACATCTGAAGCACAGTCTGGCTCTCCTCGCGTGGGCACTCACTAATTATGCACAGGTGCTAATTATGATGCTGCATCATGTTTCTGCGAGGGAGGAATTGGACTGTTTTGTGTGTTTGTCTTGCAATCACATACCTTGACACTTTCTGCGTTGTCAGATTTTAAGTCTGGTTCTCAGTCTGTTCTAGGTTGATGTCCCCTGCATTGGGGTTTGTTGGCCTGTACTCGTATTCAAGCCTGTATGTTTCCAAAGGCATCTTTACGCAGCCGAGCGAGTTAAGTTTGCTCTGCCTGCTCAACATCCAGACATAATGCAGCTTCAGTTTTTGTTTCTGCCACAAAATAAAAAAGCTATTGCAATCTCACAAAATTCTGTGAGTCACAATTGTCTTTATATCTAGAAATCGTGAGATTTGCATAAAAAAAAGACAGAATTGTGAGAGATGAACTCGGAACCGTATGAAAAAAAGGCCTGATTAAGAGAAAGTTGCAATTACTTTTGCTGTCCCCGCAGTGGAACAAGCTTCCATGCATAGTATGCCGTTGAGAATTGCTGTATAAATGCATTTGTCAACTCTGAGCAGCATTAAATAGTCTATGTAAAGACACCTCATTGCCAGTTCAGAAGCACTTAAAAAGTAAATTTGCCACCGTTCAATTCCTGAATTTCCATTGGGGCAGTAAGCTAAATTGAAAATTGAGTGTGAATTTATGGAACTAGCGTTAAAATGGAACTAATAAATCATAATAAATGTAATTTTGTGTATAAATTATATCATACAACATATTGGCTGTTTTTCCAGAAATGATAGAATAATCATGTTTAAAATGCCACCTACAGAAATGGGCATTTATATATTTCATTACAAATAAATTCATTTTATGATCCAGGGTGAAAGAGTTCTTAATTAAATGCTATTTAGTAAATTATTGTTCTTCCTGTCGTTCAAATTTCAAACATCCTGGGAATTGAAATGGAGCACATGTATAAATTCTGATTTGTGCTCAGCCCTGCTGTATATGCATTGCTTGAATTCATGTGTGCATTAACAGACAAGAAATTAGGCTTATTACAAACACTGTGTTGGCACTTTGTAGACATTTCAACATCTTTAATCAAACTGTCACACTCTTTCAGGGAGGCAGTTTTCAGGTCTGCAGTGAGTGTGTGTCGATGCAATATGGGAATATTTTCTGTAACATCCTGTTGAGTTACGCCAGAATGTCAAAAGCTTCTACTAAACCAGCAGAAGAGACCAGTGAAACAGACACCCACAGCTCTGCAGTGACACAAACCGGCCTTTCATAGACCGCACCAGTGCACAGATATTAGTCATTGTTCTGAATCATAGAGTAAAGAGAACGGACTCACCTCAGTAGCTTTTTGCTGCAGTAGATATGAGTCCTGCCATGCCACTGCGAGCCTGATGCATTTCATACTGGTACAATCCCAGCTAGTCCAATGCTCCTTATGGCATCCCGTTCCTATTTTAACCCAGCATTGTAATGTGATCTACAGTAAACAGTACTGTTTACTGCCTGTAGTGGCCAGTCCACAACTAAACCAGCGTGTTTAGGGACTAATGTGGGCCTGGAGTCTTAGAGTCCTGCTCGTGCAGGACCGTAAGTGTGTGTGTGGCTTGCGTGTTTTATCCTCTCTGAAGGAAAGAGGATTTAGTGCTCCAACTCCTCGGCAGCACGATGCATGCTGCTTCATTCTGGCCAGCGTCGGTGTCTGCAGCGCTGTGATTGGGGAGGGAAGGTCACACAAGCTGGCGCTCCCCTGCAGGGCTCTGACTGACACACAGTGCCTTATTTCCCAGAGCCGAAGGGCCTACAGGTGGGTTTAGGGCTGCTGCTTTGTTAGGCCCAAAGGACACTTATACTTACTAAACCAGTTGTTGTAGGTCTGTGTTATTTGTGTCGAAGCCATTTCAGATCATTGTGATTGACTGTGTGTTTAGATGCAGGATTGCAGCAGATTAATAGACATGCTCTAAAGTAAGACAGCATCAGCTCAGAGGTCAAAGGAACACTAGACCACAGATATGACCCGACACAGCTGAGGATTTAGGACTTAAGGGTCGGTCACACTGCAATTTATTTTTTTTTGTTCTGTTGACTTCCATTTTCCATTCATTCACAAGCTCGTCCGAATTTAAGTGTGTTCCGAAGTCTGGTGAACGTTTTGAATTTGTATCGTGTGAATATCGGCGTGATTTCTTAGCTGAATTGAACACAAACTTTAAATCTTTAAGACTGCGGCATTCCAGTAAGGTGAACTACATTACATATTTTTACGTTTTGGATGTATTGTTTGTAGCATATTTTTAAAAAGACGCCAGAGAGTGTGTAAAATTTTCATAAAAATTTTGCGTGTGACTGTGGCTTTAACTGGAAAAAAATTGAAGAACAGGATTTTTACATTTTCTGAAAGTAACTCGTTTAGTGGTGCAAAAAAATGTTTCGTCACGGAATGTAAATTATATTGTCGTGCATAAACTCCCTTAAGTCAGCTACTTAACTATAGCAAACTTTATCCATGTGTATATATACAATGCACTCATGTAAAGCAATATATACTATATTGCAAATATCTATTGCTTGATTGTTTATATCGTCACAAAATGAAAGCTATATTATTGCACGTGACAGTAAAATTGATTAAATTGAAGAATAATTTGCATAAATAAATAACATCTGCTTAAGTCAAGTCTGGCATCCCAGGCTACCGTTTCTGGGTCCAAATGCTCTATCAGATGCCAAAAGCAAATGGTGTGATGTAATACTGATTCATCTTTTATGAATTGTTAAAATATTGGTGCCCAGAGGCTGAATTGTAACCTGTGAGTTTTTAAAGCTTAAATGTGTGATATGAATTGAGATGGTATTTTCAATTGAAACGAGTAGAGACTTGGACCTGGAAACAGTTTTCCTTATGTCATGACTTAAGCAGATTGACTTGACCCGTGATGTTGTTAGGGTGTTGTGGGCGGTTGCCAGGGCATTGCAGTATGGTTTCAAGAGCGTTCTGATCCACATAGATCTCTGCATGTTTAGGACCCTTTTCAATGTGACTCTTGTATTTTTATTTATCATTTTATTGTAGCATCCCTCTTTAAGCCTCATAATTCTTTTGTAATTGTACAGTTTGTTTTGAAAGTGAAGTTCTTCGTGTTCATTGGGCTCTGAGATCAAGGCTTTGGTTTCATAGCTGTGATTTTTGGAGATAAAGCAGGGTATGTGGTTATAAAACAGGCCTATAATAACAAGACCTTCTTATGACATTCCTGGCTAACATTGACCTTCAGTGTCCTTGTTAGCATCAGATGCTGTCTGTTCTGAGGCACATAGCATAAAGCAATCAATACCAGGACTGACAACAATATGCTGCTTTGATGTAAGCTAAGTAGCATTACCATCTCATTAGTTACTCAAACCACAGCTTGCATCATTTCCCGTAGTATCAGGAAGTGGAATTGCCCCTCCTTTCACTATGAGTGTGTGTGGCTCACTGCACGAGGGCCTGGATTTTCCACCCTGCCTTTCTGGCTACGTGAGGAAGAGTGTGTCAGTGTTCGCTGTGATGTGAATCTCCTCACGTACGACAGCCCACCATGGCATCAGTGCAATGTGGTTTTATTAAGTTGGCGACCGCAGTGAAATCCTTGCCAAACCCATCCTGCTGCCATACTGTGGTCATGTGACTGGTTTCACTTTCCTGTAAGAAAATGTAATGCAGATAGCTGACTGTTTGCACAAATTGTTGAATGCATCTGATTTGATGTTGAAGCTATAATTCACAGTTCAGTCTGACATGATCCTGATTTTGATTCGCATGTGCCAACAGTGTTGTAATTGGCTGGATATCGCATTGACTTTCCTGTGCTTCAGGCTGTGTCAGGTGGATTATCTCTGTTTTATATTGAGCTTTAGTATCATCCACCTTAAGACACAAAATCCAGGTCAGCTCAAGCACACAAAGACCAGCTCATTGTGTGTGTGTGTGTGTGTGTGTGTGTGT
>NW_015622131.1:0-3118 GCF_001515605.1 Sinocyclocheilus anshuiensis | reverse complement strand
GCTTGCATTGTGATCTGTAAACCCTCGCTTCCAAATGAATCGAGTAACCCACCATATTTTAGGCAGCTGTGTTCCTGATGGCAGTGGCCTCTTTCTGTAGGATAATGCACCCTGACTTGAATTGGAATTGTGACTGATCAGTGTATCTTGACCAAGAAGAACATAAAGGCTGACTTGAACAGGCCTGTGGAGCTCTGTAGAAGTGTTTTATGGAGTGATGTGACTCAGCTGGAACTTTTTGGACTCATGAATCAGCAGTACTGTATGTCTGGTGCAAAAAAGGCAAAGCTGATGAGCAGAAGAACACCATCTCCTCGGAGAAGCAGTCTTGTTATGGGGGAGCTTTACTGTTGCAGGAAGTGGAAGTCTTGACTGTATGAAGCACATCATGGATTCTCTGAAGTACCAGGCCATTTTGTCAAAGATTGTGATGTCTTTGGTGCATCCCACAGTATTCATCCATTCTACTGAAGCTCGGTTCAGGGGTTGAATGTTCTTGAGTGGCCTGTTCAGTCTCAAGATTTAAATCTCATTAAAAATATCAATAAAAATGTGAATGTTTAGATTTTTTTTAAATGAACTTTACATTCTCAAAATCACTCAAATGTTTGAACATTTTCATATAATTTTGTTCATGGCATCAGAATGTCTTGCAGGTCAAAACAGTTGAATCATTTTGATTGCAACTCTATGTATGTATGTGCGTATGTATTTTTCATTCTCTCTCTCTTGTTGTCAGTATGAAGACGTTGCAGACAAGGATGATCTGATGGGGGTGGAGGACACAGCCAAGAAAGATATCCTTGAAATCTGACCACAGTCACATAGAATTAGCACACCAGAGGACTCACTTCAGCATGAATAGGAAGACAGTAAACATATTTCCTTTTGAGTTTGGTGGAGAAAGGCGTTTGCTTTTCACTGTAGCGTTATAATGTGGTTGATTTCTTTAACTGCTAAGCAGGCTTTTTCTCCAAGCCTTCTCTCAAGAGCAGGAACACAATTTTCACTCTTGGCCAGAGGGGGGCAGTATTGAGTCCTGCGGAGCTGGAGGGGCCAATACTGATCCCACACGCCGCTCAGAGAGGAGACTCCAGAGTGAGACACTCATCTTCTGCTTTACAGCGCTAGCCCTAAGAATTAAACTCTGGCTAACTCGTCTAGCACTGTCTGTGCGCCGGGCAGCAGTCATATTTCAGCTCGTTTCAGACTTTTTTTTCTCCCTGGCAAAATGAACAACAAAACTTCACGTAGACTTACATCGAGCTGTATCTAGAGACCAGAACATCATAGTAACATGCTAATGAACATAGCTATCATATATATTTTTGCAGCCTGGATTTTCTCAGAAATTGCAGCAATGTTTGCAGCATTTTTTTTGTTTTGCAGTGGAAACCCTACTTAGTGTAAATGTGTAAATGCTGAATTTGTAATAATAGTCCCTCATGCAGATGGCAGTGCTGATAATCAGCATAGAATCATAATTATTATTTTTTTTTTAAACACTGCAGAAATCAAACAAAAATGCAAGCTTTAAATTCTGCGATTGTGAAATCCGAGAGGGACTGGCACACACACACACACACACTTATTCTCCATAAACCGTCTGCGTTTGTGTTTATTACTGTAGCAGTGTAGTCTGTGATCTGTCTCTCTCTGTCTCGGTCAGTACCCGTACGAAACGCTCTTCCGCAGTCAGCACTACGCTCTGCTGGATAACGGCTGTCGAGAGTTCCTCTTCCTCTCGGACTTCTTCATGGTGGCCGGAAACTCTGCTCTGGATTTGTTCAACAGCATTATGGGAAAAACACTCAGCATGTTCCTGGTACAGTCACGCTCTTATTACATGATATTCTCACATCTCCAGTGTTTTAGTAATGCAGTTTGCAAACAAAAAATACAACCACCCCAGGTACCCTAGCACCCACCTTAGCAACCACCCCAAGTACCCTAGCAACCGTCTAGAATACCCTAGCAAGCACTCTGTATTATTACATTTGTAATAGTTTTTTTTATTGAACATTGTCCCATTGCATTTTTGTCTCTTTTCTCTGTCTGTAGAAGAATCTGTCCACATACCTGTCAGACTGTTATGACAGTATTGCGGTGTTTCTCTGCATTCACATCATTCTGCGCTTCAGAGCCATCACAGCCAAGAGGAACATCCCCGCGCTCGACAAGTCAGTCCCTCTGTCATCACAAACGATCTGTAGAGAGCATGCTTGTCTGCTCTTACTCTGTCCAGTCCTGTGAAATGTACAAAATGAAAATTCACCTATCATCCATGATATTGGTCTTTTTTAACAATTCATCCATGCATATGTTTAATTTCTATTATAGTTACATATTTTTGACCTTTTTATGCCTTCTATTGGTTAGGGCAGTAGGGCTGGGAGCAGAGCCTGTGAGACTATTGGCAACAACACGTTTTTTTTTTGAACTTACAATTTTTAACCAAAACCTCATAACGCAACCCAAACAACCCACTTAATCTGTGAACTTTGCTGGGTATTGCTACCAACTCACAAGCCTGTTTGGCAGTTTAACAATCTTAAATGATGTTGTATTAGTTTGCATGCCATCAGAGCCAGTCCTGACATTAGCAAAACAAAACGTGACGCTCCATTACACTGGAGATGAGACGAGAGGCCACGTTTTCAACACGTTCTCACTCCCTATAGGCATCCTGTGTTGCATGTCTAAGACTTTTTACAGACTTTTAGTCAGGACTTTTTTCACTATACAGACATCAGGCATGCCCTTTGGCATCTTTAATGCACCACTGCTGGGAAACCCATTGCTTTCCATTGGAAACATATTCAGTTGGCTTTTTTAAATAGATGTCAGTGGTGGAAATGTCTGGTGGAGTGTTTTGTGAGGAAACAGTTGAATGTTTTGGCATTGACAGCCTGTCCGTTAGTCTTCAGCATGCTTAGCTTTAAATATTAATTTCAGAGTGAGCTACAACAAAATAAATGCTGTTTATAAGAGAAGTCAATGAGAATTTTGCTACAGGTAACAAGAGCTTGTGACATGCTCGCATCAAAATACAGTCAACAACATTTTTTTGTCTCGATAATGTTTGATGTGTGTGTGTGTGTGTGTGTGTGTGTGTGTG
>NW_015622130.1:0-2611 GCF_001515605.1 Sinocyclocheilus anshuiensis | reverse complement strand
TGTGTGTGTGTGTGTGTGTGTGTGTGTGTGTGTGTGAGTGAATTTTTAGGGTTTTTGCTTGGGAACCTTCCTGATGAGCATTTCTCCCATATGAATATGGGGTCAGTGACAAAGGGTAGGTACCGCAGTTCTATAATAATATCTGCAGTCAAGAGATATATTTAAGGAAGGACAGCACATCCTTGTTATTCTGCTACATTAGCTGTTTCGTGGCACCTAAGGAATCTATTATTTTTGCTTCTATTTTAATGGAGACTTGTCTGGTAAAATACAATGTAGAAGATATTGCTGTTGTGACTCTATCACATAAATGCACCATGCGTTTGTTCGGTTATTACTTGACTTATATTTTCAATTGGTTTACTTCGATTCATTCTTTGATCCATGTCCTTTTTTTCTGTCCTCAGGTCTGGTGATGCTGCTGCAGGATCCAGATCCTCTCGTGCGAGTGAAAGCCGCTGAAGCCATGGGTCATTTTCACTGATGTTACCTCCACTCTGCAGCCAATCAGATTAGTCTTTGATTTCAAGTTTGTTGCTTTGGATAAGGAGGAAGCTTTGAATTGTTGTTCTGTAATAAGCCTCGAAAGGTTTTTATTATTGACCAAAGACTGTGCACTAGTTCTGTAAGAAAAGAGAAGAATAAAAAGGAGAAGACATTTATTACACTTACGTTCAGCACTTTAAGTACTCTCAGATATACGGTTTGTGATTCCTAGCCCGGGTTTTTCACCAGCGGCAGTTTTTAATGTGAGGTACGTACCTGTTAAAAACTAGAAGGTTGTAGGCGAGTACACTGATATTGCTGATATTACTTGCTTGACCATTCCTCTAGCGTGCTAAATGCGTACCACCACTTTAAAGCATTAAATCATTAAAAACGTATGTAGGATGAATCAATATGTTTTAAACCAACATCAACACTGCAAGGTTTTTCTGGTAATAAAATCAGATGTACTGCTCAGTTAAGAGTTTAATCCTGTAAAAAAGCAGACGGTTGAGTCACATTGACCACCATAAACCTTCAGCAATAAATCACCCTAATAGGGATGTGCATTAGCATAAGCTGCTAAGCCATTAACTGCAACTGAAATCTCCTGTACTGAAATCCACAATCAAAAATGATATTTCAGCAAGCATTTATAGTGTTTTTGCTGTGACTTCTGTGGTTCTGACTGTATCTCATGCACTACAGTGGAACAAACTCAATTGTGCTTCCTTCTCGACCAAGTCATAAAAGTAGACAAAAACAGTGCCAAAACATAGATTTATAAAAGATCAATTTTACTAGAGTAGATGTTAAAAGATTTCGGACATGTTTCATACTCATTTTGTGAAGCTTCTATGTAGCTGAAACACCAGTGCTGGCCTTTCTATGGCACTTGTCTTGGATGTTAATTCACAAGTGTGGCCACTATTATTACAGAGTTTGAGCATGAATAGTATTGAATGAATTCAAGTCAATTCATGATGTTTCATCTTAATAAACTGGACAAAAGTGATGATGGAAAGGTAAATCAACTACTTTTACAAAATTAGTACCTGTACAGTGTCCTTTACGTAGTTGAACATATATGTACAAATAAATCAGAGAATTCTGTTTTTCTATGAGATACTATGTAAACACAAAATCGTATATTAAACAGTTGATGTAGTGTAAATGGCCTAACAAAGTCTTCATTCTTTCAGCTTTTTAATATTTAATGAATCTTGGCATTAAAGAATTACGGAGCAAACCCTTTGTAAACTGCATGGGAGTGACTCCCAGTGAGAAATAGTGAAATATCATTATATTTTGTCTTAGTATATACACTACCGTTCAAAGGTTTGGGGTCATTGGGTCTTTTTTTTATTATTATTATTTTAAAAGAAATTAACACTTTTATTCAACAGCGATGCATTAAATATATCACAACAGAAAATAGTTATTTTACATTTAAAAAATGTTTCACAACATTGCTGTTTTTGGTCGCAGCGTCTCAAGAATAAGAAACTTTTCAAAAACATTAAAAAAAAAATCTTTCCGACTGTTTTCTGCTAAACAGTGGATCCAGTTTGGCGTATGAAGAAGAGCTGAAGCTCTGGGTTTAGAGAGTGAAAAAAACCCAAAAAACATTACAACTCCTTTGTTGCTCAGGGTGTTGAATATGTATTAGCACAAGTAAAATTAAAATGTTTACTAAGGACACAGACCATTAATCTAAATACTTTAGAATTTAGCAATTAGCGGCAGTTATTCCGTTTGGTCAGGAACCCAGTGTGGTAATGATACTGGAATTCATTGCTGGATAAGTCACAGAAAGATTGTGTTTGTGTCTAGGATGCATTTCAGAGCAATCAAACTGCAACTGAAGGTTTCTGCTGGGCGATCATGGTATTGGGTGTGGTGTCGTGTGCATCTTCTCATTTGTTTGTTTTTGTATGTCTTTTGTTTTCTTTTTCGACAAAATTGTTTTGAATCATGTAGTAGATGTGATTTCTGGATGATGGAGATGAGAATATGTACAACTGAATCATTAAAGTTATTATAGATGACAACCCAGAATTGTCATGTTGGTTTAATTGATGAGTTCTGAAAATTATATAGAAAATCGAACTTTTTTATATATATA
>NW_015622129.1:0-2937 GCF_001515605.1 Sinocyclocheilus anshuiensis | reverse complement strand
ATCTATCTATCTATCTATCTATCTATCTATCTATCTATCTTCACTCTAACCATGGCAACGGTGAAGTAAACATGATTTGCAGTCAGAGTGGGAAAATCATAAATAATAATTGAGGTTATTGGTATGGAATGGATATTCTATCAGGTCTGTGGACAGACCTGAGGAGCTAATTGATCCCAGAGCTTCACCTTGACACTAACAGAGCGCTCGCCCTGAGATTCGGCCTTCAGTAAATAGGATTCACTTCCACAGTGTTCAATATAATGCTTTCTTGAAAACACAGTATTTACTGATGCTTGCACTCACTCCTCAGAAATAAAGGGTGTGTAAGGTGAAGCTAGAGTGCAGCTGAGGAGACCGAACGCTAGGCTAGATATTCTCAAGCGGGGTACAAAGAATATTAAGGAGTGCCTATTGATTTGCGTAGCCTCTAGAAACTTAAAAACTGCACAAACTGTACAGTATATCTGGATACCATGTAGTAAAACAAAATAATTGGAAAACCAAAAGAAAGTAAGGCAGAATTAAACGTTATAAGTGATGTCTTTGCTGTTAAACATATTTCTTCAGGATCTGTCCAAGTACACACACATATACTGGAAAGACATCTGTAAAAGAGCAGAGACAGTAAGGAGATGGAGACAGAACACTTGAAGAAAAATCAATGGGAAAAATCAAAGTGCTCAATATGGCAACTGTAAGAAAAGAAGTCCTGCCTTTCAATCAAATACTTTTTACTCTAGAATGTTAATGCATATAAGCTAGACTATACTGTTTATACTATATTCAGAATAGCATACTATTCTTACCATTTCTGCCGAGTAGTAATATATGCTACTGTCTTACATACTTAAAATTAATCTAAATTAAGATAAAGTTAAACAACATTTTTAAATGTTTCTTTCCCTTCTCATTACCAATCACATTTGAAACCGTGAAATCACTGTCTTTACGGTACTTCACTGCATAATGTTTCAACATTAACATCTGCCATACCGGTTCATTTTTGTAAAAGTTGGGACATTGGCACTTAGAAATGACACTACATTAGCATTAACTTGATAGACAGAGATGTTTTCTGGCATTTTCCCTGTACATTAGACACAAAAATCTGCACTTGAATTTTTCTGCCAGTGCAGTAAACACTCCACTCATTTGGTGGGCAGATTGTATCACATTAGCACACTGAAAATCCAGGCAAATTGCTCAGTAAATTTGGCACAGAGTGTTCAGAAGTTAAATGCAGTGCATTGATACTGTTCAATGTCAAAACTCATCACTCTCTCTCTCGTCTCGATCACTCTAGTGCACCAATGGATTGTTTCTGCATGGCAGCTTTTGTCTCTGATGCTGTATATAATTACATAAACAGCAGCGTTAGAGGTTCTTAATTGCTTTTGGTGCCATTAATCTTAAACCTAAACTGATTAAATTTGTCAGCACACTTACAGTCTGCGATGGTGTGATATTTATATTATTCAGTGTCACAATTCAGTTTAATTTCATTATATGCATGTTATTCGGGAAAACATGAAGGAACAATGCAGAGCAATTGTTAAACATAATACTATAACAAGAATATTATTTTCCACTGTATTAATTTACATTTGCACTAAAGCACATTTTCTGAACACAATGACTATTTTTATGAAGTAGCACATTGCTGCCACATACATGCTATTTTTTTTCCCACTCAGTAACGTCGTAATAATGAGTTATGCCATTTAAACAATATATTTTCTCGTAATAACAAGATGTTTTCTTTTTTAAAATATCATATTTCTATATTAAACACATCAAGAGCATAAAGACCACAGCACTCTCAATAACCATGATTGATTTTTTAAATGTATCTTTAACTTTTTTTTGTTTTAAGACATTTATCTTAATTTGCCCAATTCATTAGCATAATCTCAAAAAACATGTAATCTTAGTTAAAATGTAATTTGCTATTTCTTGAACCTGTCCATTTTGCCCATTACAGACATAATATCTGACCTGAGACAGTGATTCCGGTGGCTGCAGAGTAATTGGGGTGTTTGGAGACATTTTCACCTCTAACACAACCTCAGGGGACCTTCGGATTACACTTTCCCAGGAAGAGACTCTCTTTCTGGCATGCAGTCCAGAAACTCAGATCTACTCATGCCTGCCAGAGAGTCTCTTGGCAGTCCCAATGCCTTTGTCACAGTCATCTTATTTGAGCATGTCCATTTTTATAATAAGCCAGACAGTAGATGCTGCCAGATTGTGCTCTCAATCTATTTTTTGTAATATTTCCCACCTCAGAAAAGGGTAAGTGAAGGTCACCCCAAAAGTCATGCGGTATATTTGTGGGCAAAACTCGTAAAAAATGACAGTCTCACATCCTGTGGGCTGTTTTTCAACCCCATGCAGTGTAGACTGGCACATTTACATGTTACAACAGCATTTGAATAATCTGCAACCTTGACCGTCACACATCATTGGGTAGCTTAAAATGATGGGAAAAAAATCCAAACTTTGCGAGTAAACTAACTTCATGTTGGACTTGCCATAAAGAACCAGCAGACAGCTCTATCTTGGAAACAAAGGCAGCATCCAGCCTTGCAGGTCTTGCTGGGAGGATGAAATTCCTGCCAGGTTGCATTCTGTTGGGGCCTGTAAAACTGGCTATTTCTGTGGAGCATTAGCACAGCAGGACCAAGCAGTGAAGGGAAGCAGGAATACTAGAAAGTGGAGAGACAGGTTTATGTGTGGGAGACGAATGGAGCTGCACATGAATCCTTTCTGTTGTTGTTCGCAAAAAGCCTAGGAGTAGCAAAATTAAAATTGAAATACAGTCTACTCAAAATCGCTTGGGATTAATTACCTGTATCAGATTGAGTGGGAATTTTAAAGCACGTGCTCATTTCTCTGACACACACACACACACACACACACACACACACACACACA
>NW_015622128.1:0-4503 GCF_001515605.1 Sinocyclocheilus anshuiensis | reverse complement strand
CACACACACACACACACACACACACACACACACACACACTCAATATTGACTATAATCTTAGCTAATTCGCTTTTCATGCATGCAAGTCCCTGTCTGGATCAGGATATCTGGGATATTAGTGTGTGTGTGTGTGTGTGTGTGTATGTGTGTGTGCATATATGCATGCATGTTTATCAAAAACTGTAAGTGTGCATGTGCTAGTGTATTAATATAGATGCAACTGAAGCTGTATCCCATACAAAAACTGCCATGGTATTATCATAAATATATACCATGGAAGAAAAAAACAAGGACATTTGTTTTGTTTTTTATTACCACAACTAAAATGGGAATGTCAATTCAGCACCATTTAACATGGTAAATATGATATTCAAATGTGTATATTAAAGAATCATGGAACTGCCAAATGTACTGTTTTGTAAAGGATGAAAACGTGATCATTTGTTTATACCATCTGACCACAGAATGCAATTCTATCACGCAGTGTATCTGAGGTTATAAGTGCAGTTCATCACATCCAGTAACAAGCTGGTATGAGTGTGTGTGTGTGTGTGTGTGTGTTAGATGGCTGAACCCCCTGCTGTGTCTGGGAATTAAAGGGGTTTCCCACTGCTATCTGGAGGGGGATGATGTACAGTCAGTGTGTGTGTGTGTGTGTGTGTAAGAGAGAGAGTTTTAAATCCTATCACTGGAATGGGGGGCGGGGTCGTGGCACATGATTGGCTGCTGCAAATGTAGGTCACCAACGAGGAACACCATGCTGGCACCTTGTTACCACGGAAACCTGCATTTTCTTCCCAAACGTACACACACAGAAAACACAAATGTTGCCCTTTCTTCCTGTATCCTTGAGCTGTCGGCAGCAACATCACATGTGTAATTAATGTGTGTGTGTGTGTGTGTGTTTAACTGTCTAGTCTTTATTTTTAAACGAACACTCTATGAAGTACAAGCAGCTGCACCTGTCTTTATTTACGCAGACATGACAGATGCATTTCAGGGGTTAAAGTGGGGTTTTGGGTGAAGGAACCCTAAGATCTGATGGTGATCCTGGTGGCACAGGTGAGATAAGACATGGCCTCTGACCTATCAAGCCACAGATGTATTCTACATAATTACCTGTGTTGAAAAACAGCTTAAAAAGGTCTCCAAGCTTGATCAGACTTATCTGTTGACTGATTTTAAAGAGGTTTTCACAGGCTTGGCAAGGCTGAGAGTCTAGATTAAACCAGCTAAGACCAGAAAACCATCTTAAAATGGTAATCTGTCAGGGTCTATACATATATTCACTAGAAAGCTAAATAAATGCATGTACACTGAAAGGAATGGTGCAGGATTTATTTTGGAATGATTTTCACTCAGAAATTCCTAGTAAATTTCACAATGAATTACAATAAAATGGCAATAACACACTGAAATTTTGAAGTAGAAATAGTAGAAATAGTAGGAACGGTATTTTCTCATGAATCATGTCACTCATTGTTTTTAAAAAGTCTTTTTTTTTTTAATTACTTAAAAAAAAAGATTTTAGAAAAGTAATTTAAAAAGTCATCTTTACGGTCTATAAGCATAAATATTTGTTGTAATTCTTTTTTTTAATGTACACTATGCTCTTTGTGTATATGTTTTGGTTCCATCTGCATGATAGAAATATCACTTTCACAGACACATTGGCCTCTGATGATCACCTGTGTACACAACAGTCACACAGCATATTACTCTTCCTAATTCAGCAGTATAATCAGTATAATATCCATATTTAAGGATGTAATGTTTTTTTTGTTATTTATTCTGCAACTGAAAATGACCCATTCCATGATAAAAGCCTGTATACATCATTAAAAAGTCTTCATGTATAAGGTTTACGCAAACGAAAATATTTAGTGCAGTTGTATTAATCACAGAGGCTGATGCAACACTCACCTGATCTGTCTCGCATAGTTAAGCTCGATCTCAGTCCTTTCCTTCACAAATTTGGTGTATTTTTCCACAAAGTCGATTCCCCACTGTGTGTGCTTTTCCAGGTTATCAAACTGATCCTGAGAGAAAGAGAGAGAGAGAAATATGTTAAAGCTGGCACAATAACAGTGCAGACTGTTTCGACATCCTTATTCAGTTGTTGAAACAAAACAAAATGTACCACAGCAAGAAAGGTTCACCAAACAGACACCGCAGGGCGTCACAAGCAAAGGTGACATTCTATTAAGTCAAAAGGAAGTGGACAGGAAAAGCCCACCCTGATACTGACATGAAAGAGAGTACTGTCAAAAATAGTGACCAAATGCATGAGCTATTTTCACTTTATTTGCTAAAGTGATGTTACTACTAAGTGCAAACTAAACAGTATGAGGTCCAAAAAGAAATAGTATAGATGTAAATACAGTTTTACATTCAAAATTTGACAGGATTTTAAGTCAAAGCACAAATCATTGTCCACTGTACATAAATTGTAAACTGCATAATTCACAAATTAAAGCCAGGATCATCTACTGCATCAAGTTCAAGATGTTTCTGAAGGTTTCCTATCAGAAAAACACAAGGAACCAGTTTTATAGACTGAGCGGTCCAAGTTGTATTAAAAACTGAAATCTGGAAGTGAATGCAGGTGCTTTTATGTTTCCAGGATACGTAAATATAACCTCTTTACAACACACAAACACACCACAGAAATGAGTCCTAGAAGCAACGCAATCCATTTTTACACCTCAACTAACACTGATCACATATTTGAGATGTGACAGGCTCAGTTTAAGAGCCTGGTGCATGTTGGGTCAAATATGACAGAAAATACTTAAGACTTGTATTTGATCCAATATCGGTATCTGACAAGAAAGAAATCCTATATACTGTATTAACAACCTACGAAGCATGGATTGTGCAAAAACAACCCAAAAAATGTCATGCATTAGGAAACACAACAGGACGTTCTAGCTAACGTCCCTCTAATGTATTCTACAATCTTTTCAAATCACATGACTAGTGAAAATAAAAATTCCATTCAGAACCAAAACTTCTTTTAAGTCCGCTATCATAAAAGCACCTGTTTGAAGGTTCAAACTGTTCCAAACCTATATGAATTTCTTTCTTCTTAACATAAAAGAAGATATTTTGAAGAAACTTCCATAGTATTTTTTTTTCTTCCATGTAATGAAAACCAATAAATCAAAAACACTGATCTTAAGAACCTACAATGAAATCAAGAAATTTTTACACTGCTAAAAAAAAAACAACAGCAACTCAAAAATCCTACAAAGCATTGCTTTGCTGAACCGAAGAACCATTTAAAAGCTTTACAGTGCACAATAAAATCACATCATCAACTTTACTTGGCACATTAGACAGAAACTACTCTGAATTCAACAAGTAAATGGTATCGTAGTAACGCTTCGATCACCTTCGTTTGACTCCAGCATCCCCCCATTTTCTCTTCAACCATCTCGAAGTCTGAAGAATCCAGTCAGATATTCGCTCACTCACTCCCTCCGTCCGAACAAGCGTTAGATGCACAAAACCATTTCACTTTCTCCTTATGAAAGAAGACACCACTGTTCAATTCCTGTTCGTGCAAACTGACTCTGCATGCATTCAGCCAGCAGACAGGATGAACGCTCAAACCTTGTATGTTTGTGCGCACAGGATGTACATGTGGGTGATGATCTAGGTTTCTGCACTACATATTAGAACTTTCGGTCTATTGTTTAAAGGTACAGTTCACCAAAAATTCAAATTTGGTCATTATTTACTCACCATTATGTCATTCCAAACCAATATGAATTGAAACCTTCATGCAGCTATTTTCATATAATGCCAGTTAAAACTAAACTAAATGAAACCAAAAAGCATTATAAATGTACAGTAAAAAAGTCCAAACAACTTGCATGCTAAATTCCATGTCTCATGAAATAGGAACGGACTGAAATTTTGTACAAATTTCAATGCACAACATTATTAAATACCCCCACATAAATCGTATGGACTACGTTTATTCTATCGTTATTGTGTTTTTTTCTTTTGTGGTCACTATAAATGATCAATACATGTAAAGAGCCACACGGAAATCTAATAAATAACAGCATCTGGGTTTGGAACGACACGAGGGTGAGTAAACAATGAATGAATTTTCATTTCTGGTGCTATTAAAACTAGCAATGGAAGAATAGAGCTAAGAAACACACACAGTGCCAAAGTCCCCTGTCAGCATCTGGGTAATTCAAATGACCTAATACGATTAGCCAGCCTCATTTAAACACAGATCACCTCCTCTTACACAACACAGTCTTTAGTCCACACAGCAGAGACAAGAAACACTAGAAGAGCAGCAGCTGAAGGCTTAAAGAAGGCAAATTGAAAATCTGCTGAGTGATTGTCTTGTGGTTTTGATCAGTGAGACAACGTATTATGTGACAAACGGATGCTCGGTCGTCTGACATTTTCAGCAATGCAAAGATGTCTATGAAGTAGGGATGGGCGATATGGGCTTTAAAAAATATCACGATATTTCTG
>NW_015622127.1:0-3823 GCF_001515605.1 Sinocyclocheilus anshuiensis | reverse complement strand
GAGAGAGAGAGAGAGAGAGAGAGAGAGAGAGAGAGAGAGAATGTGAGGGTTTAATGTTTCAAACTAAACACTGAGCGTAAGTCCAAAAGCAGGCGCACAGGTCTCCTCTGTAGAGCAGCAGTGAGGGATCACATTCACACTGCTGTTTGGCAGCTTGGCTGAACTTATAGCTCGGCTTGTAGTAAAGCCACGTGCTGCAAGAAGAGCAATAAATAAACGGCAGGAAAATCATTTGTGCCTGTCAAATAACGCCATTGTGATGTTCACAGCTTTAGCCATTGTACACACACACACACACACACACACACACACACAGGATTCGATTCAACAGGTGAAAAGCTTTTTTTTGTGTCTTAACTAAATCGAGGTTATATTATACGTTTCAAATATACAGTGTACTGTGACATTTTATTAGACTGAAATTCTGAGGAACTGGGAGGAGGAATTCAAAGGTAGGATTAATGATTTTTGGCATCTCATACTCTGAAAAACACTTAAATATAAATGTGACATTTACATTTTCTGAAAATGTAACTGGTGCTTTCCCATTCAAAACGTACTGTGCTGGGGCCATGCCAATGTGCTGGGGGTTTCTGAGTGGTTGCCAAGACATTGCTATAAGGGTTGCTAAAGTGTTTTGAGTGATGGTAAAGGAGTTGCTATATGGGTTCTAGAGTGTTCAGAGTCGTTTTTAAGTCCATTACTACGGTGGTTTTTAGCACATAGCTACTGTATGTGGTTATGTAATGGCTCGAGTCAAAAGAGTTCAGTTGCAAGTCTCGTAAAAATTCTTGTCCCTAGGTTTGGCTCAAGCCCTTCTTTCAAAACTAAACCAAACCAAACCAAACAAAACAAAACATAAAACACTTTCAAAAGCCAAGAAAACAAAACCACCACACAAATCAACCAAACCAAACAAAAAAGCACCAAACAAATCAAACCAACCAAACCAAATCAAAACTAAACACACCAAACCACCCAAACAAAACACAAAACAATACAAAACATAAAACACTTCCAAAAGCCACCAAACAAAAAACCAGACAAACCAACAAAACAAATCAACCAAACCAAACCAAAACAAAAAAAGCACCAAACAAATAAAACCAACCAAATCAAAACTAAACACACCAAAACAAAACACACACAACAATACAAAACATATCACTTTCAAAAACCACCAAACAAACCACCAGACAAACCACCAAGCAAATCAACCAAACCAAACAAATAGCACAAAAACAAATAAAAAACAAAAAAACACAGCAAACCAAATAAAAACAAAACAAAAAACACCAAACCGAAACAAAGCACACCAAACAATACAAAACATAAAACACTTTCAAAAGCCAAGAAAACCAACCACCAGACAAACCAAAACAAATCAAAACTTAACACATCAAACCACCCAAACAAAAAACACCAAACACACCAAACTAAAATCAAAACAAAACGCACTTCTCCCAACATGTCTCATTGTTTGAGATATTAAACAGGGTTAGGAGTTTGTTCCTCAAGTATGGGCAAACTGTATTAAATATATTTGTGTTTTCCTAACTTCTCAGCGTTCCCTGACTTCCTGGATGTGCAGACAAAAACAGTCAGAGCATGACTTTGAGCCACAGAAAGAATCAGTGTGAGAGAAAAAGAGACAACAAAGAAAGAAGGTTCCTAACCAATTCACACATGCCAGAGAACTTTGATTTAGTTGGATGAGTATGAGATTCAGATGATATGCAACAATACAAGTCTGACGACAACTTAGACTGACAACGCTGACACTGCAATAAATCCTGATGTACTTGGCATTACTTTAGAGCTCACCTCTAAAAGCCCCTCCTCAGCAGAAATACAAGCCAAAAATACAGAGGGTTTGTGTGCATTTAATGCTTGAAAAGGAGTGCCTACCCATGACCAGAGGGGGCGATGAAGTACAGACAGCAGTGCACACGGCTGTCGGGCATCTGGCGTCGATTGACGCGTGACTCTGCGTTGAGGTAATCCTCAAACTTGCTGTCGATGTGATCGATGACGGGCTGCCAACTACAGGACACACAACCGACATTTCAGAGTCAACAACATGCAAACGTAATATAAACAAACCAGCCATCCTTCATTTATTAAACACCAATATGAGGAGACTCCCAGATAACATGCAAAAAATAAAAAAATCACACTTACCAGTTACTGTTATCCACAGCATCTCCGAACCCTGGCGTGTCCACGATGGTGAGCAGCAATTGAACTCCACCCTCTTTAATCAGCACCTTGGACTGTTCCACCTAAAAAAAAATAAAAATAAAAATAAAAATGTAATAACTACTAGCCAAACACAAAAAAAAAATCACAAATGGTGATTTCCAAGTTCATTCAGTGCAAAAATAAAATAATACAAAATGTTAATAAAAATATATAAATAAAATAACAGTGATATAAAAGTAAAGCATGAAAAATAAAATAAAATAAAATCACTTATTTTCACTGCAATTGTATGTAGCCTCTATGTACACAAAAACCAACATTATGTTCTGCTAAATGCCTTTCTTGAATGCCAGTTTTAAACACATGATCTGGAAGCTAACATTGGTTGACAAGTTTTCTTATTGGTTGACAAGTTTTGTACTAGGTATAAGGTGTTCTTGTTAAAATTTTGTATTGAAAATTGACAAAAAAACAATTAAGACTTGATGTAAATCATAATGCTAATATAAAAGTCCTAAACTGAGTGCAGTATCTGACTGAAATATGACACAAAATAAGAAAATGAAGAAAACCCTAGATCTACATGAATTAGCTGTTTTCAGAGAACTGTGGGGCAGATATGCAAACAGCATGAGGGCCAACACTCGTGACAAGCACATACGCTCAGGTTTCCATTCAATCATGAAGTCAATATCAGGGCCTGCAGGGCTCAAAACAACCATTCAGAGGTTTTCTGTTCACATTTAAGAGCAGCACAAAAGGGAAAGCAAAGATTTTCTCATTCTAATATAAGCCAGGACATTCTGAACACTTTACCTACATTAATGTGGAACAGCTGATTTAACCAAAAGTTATTAAACTTTGGCATGAAACTTGCTCTATGGACATGAATGATACCTCAAGTCATGTTGAGAAACTCTTCTATTGGTACTCCCCTTTTCCCCTTGACTGACCACACTTGGGTCATAACATTAAGTGGAGCTTTAAATCGAAGGATCATATTTAATTATATTGTGAAGCAGTCGGCGCTCAACAGATTCAGCCCACATGTGTGCAACCTCAGCTAAAACAAGCTCAAGCCCACACCTTTCCATGTGCATCATAAAGCGGCTGTGGTCTGAGACTGTGGCTTCTGGGTTTGGGTTGTTCAGGGATGCATTTTATGATTTCCTCCTAAACAGCCCTCAGCATTCCACAGCTCAGACGGACACCACTGAGCCCAGCGCAGGACAGTCATTTCATGAAGCACACCCTCCCAAAAAAGAAACTTGGCCAGCGACGTCTACCAAACAGCTGGGGTGGAGGAGCTACACACATTCTTAACTGAGGCTGTTTTTAGAGAGCGTGCAAGTTCAATCTGACTTGTATGATTTGTGGGCCATTCGTGGTGGTTATCCAGCATGCTATTCACAATAAAGAAATAGTCCAAACAACAATAATTTATTCTCCTTTGATGTGCCAAACTCATTGTGATTATCTTCCATGAAATATTCAAGATGGTTTTTTTTGCTGATTTTTTCTTATGCTTTTGCCAAGCTCTTTCGTACTACAAAATTGCACGTCCATGCACGTCCAAAACTGCTGAAACAGTTCTACTCCGCCATCATTGAATCTGTCCTCT
>NW_015622126.1:0-4252 GCF_001515605.1 Sinocyclocheilus anshuiensis | reverse complement strand
AGATAGATAGATAGATAGATAGATAGATAGATAGATAGATGAGTGGGCTAAAAGGTGAGGATGGAGGCATGGATTCATGGATTGAGGGGATGTGTTGAAACACGGTGCGTTTTGCAGCCAACTGCAAATTTTACACTCATTCTATCTATTCTAGTTTCCACAGCAACTACTAGAGCTGAATTTGGAGTGAAAAAAAGACCTTGCAAGTCTAATAAATAAATAAAGCTAACAAATACAACCACAATGACAATGACAATCAGTCATGGTCTTGTTATTTTGTTGTGTTAGATGATGAATTAGATCGTATATTCCTTGTATTATTGATAATTATGCTCTTTATTACTGTATTTGTTTGGCCTGGCACTTCTTTAATAATATATGTGCCACTGGCCTGCATATCACAGTATTAGATCTGACAGTTTTTAAAAAGTGAGAGAAAACAGCAGAATGTTACAGTAGCTTCTTCAGCCCATGTTGGTCCTCTTGGCTGCAGCATTATTATTTGTTACCTGTCTGTTTTGCTTATTCCAAATGCACTGAAATCAGAAGAGACTCAATGGTGGATTATTCAGTTTGTGAGGCCAACATTTTCTCTTGCTTATATGTCATATGGGTACACAATACAGGACAGTTTAATGCCATCAGTAATAAACTCATTATACATTACATTTTTGCAGTTGACTTGACATCATGTTTTCATTGTCTATGCATAAAAACGATAAAAATTAAATATTTTAGATTTTAAAATATCAATAAGTGATCAATTCTCAATTCTATCTCAATTTTGTCATTAAATTTTGAGAAAAAAATAAAATATAGCCTTCTGTCCCCAAGACCTCTGTTAAGTTCATATTTAACAGAATTAAATTAATAATTCTTCTTCTTTTTTTTTTAAATATTGTATAAAAGCACCTGTCATTATATCATAGGTGTTTACTGACTCATCATATGTGTTAATGACACTTGTCTAAATGTGATTCATTTACAAATATAGCAATTTCTGTAAAATTGTATTCCATGCTGTCTTGAATAAAATGTCTGCAAAGCTTTTTTAGACAGGGAATCTTTTGGGCACACCTACTGAAGTTGTCTTGGGGCATTCAGCAAGCCAAGAAATCTAAGACAATCCTGAGAAGAACCATCATAAAAAGATATGTTTTGCTCTATATGCTATTTAAAAAAAACTTTACAGCTTCAATTTTATCATTAAATGTATAATTTTTACTGGGACTTGAAGATAAAATGCTGCCCAAGTCAAACTGTCCTGTAGTGTGAGATGCTAAATTCCATTTAGAACTACGTAATCAGCTTTCATATTGTATTACGATTATTATGCATGCAGTTTTCATGGCCTTGTATTAATTTAAAGACTACATGGTAGCCTATATTTGTATGTTTTAAAAAATTCACTTAATTTCAAATTCATGTTTCAGATCAACTAGTGGTAAGAGTGGTGAATGGTAATCAGTAAACAGCATCTAAAAAAAAAAAATAATATATAATATATAAATTGTAACCTAAAATCTTGATGTTGAAAAGAAAAATCATGACCATGACAATTTGTCAACAACCTTTTTACATTTTATTGCATCCATGTGATCGGTAAAGACTATTGTAATATTGGTTTGTTTAGGAACACAAATAACAGTATCAGAACCAAAAATACTAGTTTGCAATATGTGTAGTCATGCGCCCTCATCTTGATTTGTGATAGTAGTTGGTTAGTTTGTGTAATGTTGTATCTGTCCTGCAGATGGCGCTCCACTGAGTGAGCTGTCCTGGTCGTCCTCTCTGGCTGTGGTGGCTGTGTCTTTCTCTGGACTCTTTACCTTCATCTTCCTCATGCTGGCTTGCCTGTGCTGTAAACGAGGTGACATTGGCTTTAAGGTGAGACCCTCTTTCATTTCAATCACTTTTAAAAGTAGTAGCTTTTAAATTCCATCGGACTTCCATGGTTTACAGGGCACAAACTTTGGAATGAGCCAACTCAGCAAAATTCAGTCCCAATCAGAATACACAGAATAAAATACATCATATTGGTCTCAGGCCCATGAAATAAACAGACAATGCAAATCTCCACAGTATCTTGTCTTTTTAGTCAAAATCTTATTTTGAATTTTATTTCATTTTAACTAATTTCTTCTTCTTTTTTTTTTTTTTACATCTTCCTTTACATTTTTTTTTTATTTCTTATGAATGATTTTACAGATTTAAAAAATAATAATTTTTCTGTAAACACTTTGAAATACCACTGTGTATGAAATGCGCTGTATGAACAAACTTGCCTTGCCTTCAGTTTTTTCTTAAAAATTATTTATTTTTTATTAATTAAAAAAAAAAAATTCACATTGTTGTCTAGATTCATTCTGTTTATTGTGAAGTGAAAAGGTAAAAAATACTATACTTGAAGATGCATTCTTGTAACATCTAATGCATGTTTGTCTCTCAGCTATAATATTTTAACTGGAAAACAAATTCATTAGGATTAAGATTTTCTGCAGTGCACCAACAATGACAAAACAAGATCGTTCTATATTATACTGTAAATGTTCTGACTTTCTCATACCACTATGAATATATAAAGCATAATGTGCATTAATAATGTAACGCTTTGCCAGAGGCAAAGATTTATTATACTATACTGTACTTTACTCTTCAAATAGGCATGCAACATTGATCAGTTGAAATTATTATGTGAGGAGAAAGAGAGCATATAGTGATATGAGAGCCATGAAACTAGCTATGTAGGAATCAATTATATCATTTAGCAGTCATTATTTGAAAAATAATTTTGAAATAAATAAAAAAGTAATTGTGGAATCCCACAACTGGCCAATCACAATCAAGTGTAAATACACTGATATAAATGCCACATCTCTTAAGATTGAATCACTATTTGACACTGAAAGATTGTTAACTGGGAGAGATTTTAATCACACTTGCCAGTCAGAAATGAATTAACACAAAAACATCTCTCTCTATTGCAACTTCTTGGCATGTTGCTGTCCTGCAGTTATGAATGAAATTGTAAAGTCTAAAAAGCATCACTCATGAATCACGTCTGAGTCTGTTTCAGATCTGTAGGAATGCTTTGATCGACTTGAAAAGTAGCACAACACATGCACACATGCATTCTGTTCAGCTGCATGTCCTCTTGCCCTTTTGAGGTTACAGAGTCCCAGAGTTTCAGAGAAAAGCGATTTCTTCAGTGCAAACCACTTAGTCCTGTCTCATAAGGTTAAAGGAATGGAGGCAGATAGAGCACAGGGACGTCATCGCTTCCCTGTAGACGTGTTTTTGTAGTGAACAGCGGAGGCCATCAAATGGCATATGGCTATAGATCTCAAAGCGCACTGTGCATTTTTCAACAGCAACTTTAAAGTGGGTCAAGGCACAGGAGAAATGAGACACATGTGACTGTGTGAGAGAGCGGAGGATGGTTCTTTCATGCTTCTAAGCACCTGCTCTCCTGTAAAGGCCAAATATTTGTAATTACAATCCCTCAGTGGAACTACAGCTCAGTGCTTAAACATCAGCTGCTGAAAAGAGACTTTTCTTCTTCCCTCTGTCTCTCTGCATCTATTATCTAACACATTTTCTGTCTGTTTAACACTCTTTCATTCTTGTAAACAAGTTGGGAGTCTGACAAGCCTGAGGGTAATTGATTCATTCATTCCCCTTTAGCATTCTGGAAGCCTCACATGCACACACAATCCGTGAGTGCTGAGAAACAACTGTTTGTTAGTTTGAGGTGCGACTGTAATACAGTGCTTATATAAGGTGCACCAAGTGTGTTTTATGCTAATATGTTGAGTGTTGTATATGCAGGGCCAATAATGAACACTCACGTGCTGGCGAATAAATGAGTGTTACTATGCTAACTTTATCAGAATCTTCAACAAGTCACTGTCTTTAGACCCTATGTATAAACCTGCAGATTTAGTGTGGTTGTCATTGTTCATTGATGTTCCTCTGTATTGTATATTGTATATTTTATATTTTATTCTATTCAAGGGTTCAGTTTAAACTGAAATTAGTAGTATATATGTATTTGTGCACCTACACTACTGTTCAAAAGTTTAGGGTCAGTACATTTTTACATTTTTTAAGTCTCTTATGCTCACCAAGGCTGCATTTGTTTGATTAAAAACAATAAAAACTGTAATATTATGAAATATTATTACAAATTAAAATAACTGTTTTCTGTCTAAATATATTTTAAAATGTAATTTATTCCTGTGATGCAAAGCTG
>NW_015622125.1:0-3884 GCF_001515605.1 Sinocyclocheilus anshuiensis | reverse complement strand
TATGGCCAGACTTGAAAAAAAAAAAAAAAAGTTGACTAACTTTTAGTTAGTCTAAGTAGTTTATGTAACCAGCCACACAACCGGCCACAGAACTCTCTAGCAACTGCATAGCAACATGTTAAAAAACACTCACATCTTAGCAACCACACAGCAACTGATTTTGGACAAGCAGCCACCAAAATGTGTAACATATAAGCAACAAAACCAAACTGCAAATGAAATATATGCTTTGCCACTATGGTAACAAACAGCTTGTTCTGTAATGCTCAAATTGCGATTTGTATCTTTTATTCATGAATGGCTATTTTTGCCTGGAGTGAGGACGAAACACCTGGATAATGGCAGGGTATTGTTGCATAATGAAACTCGCTTCGGGTGAATAATTGGACTGAAGAACACACATACTCGCACAATGTTTGAAGAGTGCAATGAAGAACAGCGTGTTCAACAGCAGCCCGAGCATCAGGTCAAAATAAACCTTGAAGCCCTGGTCATCTAAACCGATCTCCACAGAGAGACCTTCAGCGAATGTCACATCAACCATCCACCTGTCATGACAGAGCTGAGCCCAGAGGAACAGTCATCTGACATCAGCAGATGGCCCATTTCCTGAAGAGACGCGGCTTTAAAAGTCCAGCGCTCGTTCGACCATGCGAAAAGAGGCCTGCTGAAACCTTTCAGCTCTTATGCCTGAAGTAGAAAGGGTATAATCTCTGACCTTTTCCATTAAAGACCGAGGCACCTATAAATGTCTCCTTGGAGGAGTACTTCAATGCAATAGATAATGTAAGCATCATTAATGTTGGCCCAGGCCAGGAGGCATGCAGACAGATGAGAGGAGGCTGATTAGCAGGTGTCTGGGAGCATGTGTGGAGCTCAGCTCTCGTGGGCATAGTACCCAGAAAGCCCTGAGAGAGGCTGAATTTCAGTGTGCTGCTGATCAAAAGCTTGTCGATTGAGGGGGTGCCGCACAGGTCACAGAAGAGAGACGGGAGGAATGAGGGCTCATGGTGGCACTATAGCAGGATAAGAGTTATTCAACCACATATATGATTAAACCACAGAAGAGTTATTTATGTTACCCAACACACATTTTTATATACTGTAGAAACCTGTTTCCGCCTCAAACTAAACAGGCAGTTGTGAGATTAGCATAAGAAATGAAGTCGCATATATATTCAATTGTGAAATAAAAAACAGTTATGAGAAATAAAGTCAAAAATGGAAGATTTTAGATCACACTGTGAGACATTAAAGTCCTAATTATGCAAAATAAAGTTAAAATTGTGAAATATTAGGCTGCAATCGTAGGAAATAAAGTTATATTATGA
This sequence comes from Sinocyclocheilus anshuiensis, assembly GCF_001515605.1. Taxonomy (NCBI): domain Eukaryota; kingdom Metazoa; phylum Chordata; class Actinopteri; order Cypriniformes; family Cyprinidae; genus Sinocyclocheilus; species Sinocyclocheilus anshuiensis. Next base: position 2,553 of record NW_015622125.1, on the reverse strand, counting down.
AATATTGAATCTCATTGTAAGGAATAAAGCCAGTGTGAGATATTAAAATCACTTTATGAGATACAAAGTTGAATTATGAGGAAAAAGAGACAAAACAGTAAGATATTAAGTCACTTTGGAAGACCAAAAGCTACAATTGTAAGATATTAAGTCATTGTGAGAAATATGGTCATACATCAAAATATTATTATTTAATTAGAAAAAAATTACGTATGAGAAATAATGTAATAATTGTGAAATATGAAAGAATTCATATTGTAAAACATTATCACTTCATAAGATAAAAAGTTACTATTATGAGAGTGAGATATTAAGCCACTTTGGGAGATAAAAAAAAGTTGCAATTATGAGAAATAAAGTTTGATAATTGAGATAAGTAATATTTCTGAGAAATACGGAGATATTAAATCACTTAATGAGACAAAAAGTCATAATTATGAGAGAAAAAAAGAGACAAAACAGTGATATATTAAAGTTACTTGTGAAGATAAAAAGTCACAATTGTGAAATATTAAGTCACATTTTGAGAGAAAAAGGTTCTACTGTAAAATATTATCATCACTTAATGAGATAAAAAGTCATCATCATCATTGTGAAATATTTTGTAATATTGTGAGAGGTCTTATTGTAAATGATCACTTAATTAGATAAAAGGTCATGTCTAAAAGCTGAAAATAGAGAGATATTAAGTCACACTGGGAGATAAAAACAACAAAAAATAGATGCAATTGTGAATCGTTAAGTCATCGGGAGACATACAGTCAAACTGTGAGATATTAAAACATGCCATGTAAATTAAAATTTACATATAATAAAGTTGCAATTGTGAGATATAAAAACGACAATTATGCACAGTAAAGATAACTTTTTGTTTACTTATTTTTTTAGTCTAAGATGGAAATAGCCTTTTACCCAATGAGACTTTTAGTGCATTTTTAGTCAGTTCTCCGAGCAAATGCTTGGTAATTGCTGTGCACAAAAGCACTTTGAACTTTTTACTACTGTCAAGTGATTTAAAGTGGTAATCAAATGAATTACATGGAATTCTGATTAATCACAGGAACTACAAAGAATCAAATACATTAATATTTGCTGAAAAAAGCAAACAGAGTAAGAAAATGAAAATACATTGTATTATTGTGCCAGAGAAAAGCACTGAATAGTCAGAGATGTAGCCTTGCTGGGGAGCGTTTGATTTCTCGGATCCTTTTTCTCTCAGTCTTCATACAGCCACATCACCAGCCGTGGAGAAGCAAGTTTATTACCGACTGCAAATCAGCGATGTCAGAAAAAGTGGCGACCCATGTAAGATAGCGTTAATGGTTATCCATCGGCCGAGAGATTCATGGTGCAGGAGCACAGCACAGCAGCATGGGCTTTAATAAATACTGTGCATCTTGTGAACGCAGACACTCGTTTAGAGGAACCAGACCCCTGGGAGTCATTGGATCACTTATTGAGCTGCCAAACGAGCATGTGGATGAAATGATCATGTTTGTACTATTGTACCTTTAACGCATATAAACAGAACAATTCATAATGCTGTCATAAAGACCATATGACCTTGGTGCTAACTTGCAAAATAAAGAAGGGAATGTGCCTGTAAGACTCAGAATTGATTTATTAAATTCAAATATTAACAGCCAGGAGACAAAACTGATCTCAAGCCAGTTATAAATCATATGAGAGTCTATCAGGGACTCTGTGGTGTGAAGCAGCCAATCACTATCGAGGTAAAACTCAATTCTTTGCATTGTGGCTTTGACCAGCACATCATACGCAGCTCATTAAACTTAACTGTCACTGGGGAACATTTAACGATAAGACAAAAATGGAGAGAGAGTGTGGGCGAAGAGAAAGAGAGATTTCTGTTATGCAGCATGAGCAAAGTGATTCTTGGAAACCCCCACAGAATTCCAGCGAGTCTCTGTTACTGACTTCAAACACGCTTTTAACACCTGTCAGTATGCTGAATGGATCTGCTATTTCTTATTGAACCTAAAAAAGAAAAAACCCTAAACCTAAATTAAACATAGATATACACATCTGTAAATTAGAGGGTAAATGGTTTAGGGCATTGTTGCTATTGTTAACTAAAACTATTAAACATAATTTTTAGTAATTAACAAAAATGTAAATATTAGAAGAAAACTCTTGATCAAAATGAGAAATGTTGGCATCTAACTGATATAAATAAGTTTTTGTACTAAAATTACTAAAACTGAAAGTGAAAAAATAGAAGCTAAATAGAAAAAAATAAAAATAAAAATGACATCTATTTATCCATCCATCTATCCATCTATCCATCCATCCATGCATCATCGGCCTTGAAAATACAGCTGTTACCTTAAATAGATATTTCATTGCAGCCTTAAATTCACTGGCGCATCAAAAATAAATAAATAAAATAAAAAATAATAAAACAAAAGTCAAATTAAATTATTTAACAAAAAATTGCTAAATTTAAATTTAAAGTACTAAAATAATTAAAAGTGAAATAAAAATAGAAGCTATCTACCTATCTATCTATCTATCTATCTATCTATCTATCTA
>NW_015622124.1:0-2735 GCF_001515605.1 Sinocyclocheilus anshuiensis | reverse complement strand
TGTGTGTGTGTGTGTGTGTGTGTGTGTGTGTGTGCACGTGTGTGAACAGTATATTTACAAATCGACTTTAATCTAGTTTAATGAATACTGCAAAAGATTTTTGTTCGTTATGTGTTAACTAATGCTCACAAAATTAACATTATTAAATGTTACCAAAAGTATTTCCTGTTTTCCATGTGGTCTTGTAGTTTATTTATTTATTCATTCATTCATTCTATTTTATTAATTAATTAAATAATTAATTAATTAGCATTTCTCCATTTCTCACATCAACAAATATGGAAGTGAACAAATCCCTAAATTATGGTGAGTTACCCATGAGGTTTTTGCTCGGGAAACCAAACTGCCATCTTTAATATCATAATGTCACAAAATCGCATGGTTCTGCTTATGCATGTTTGATGACATTCTGGCACATCTGGAAAGATTGTTTGTGACCTCAAGCAAAGCCTTCCTGCAAAATCACAAGTATGACCTCTGCACATGACCCGATGTAAATTAAGCAAACCGCTTTACACAGGCAGCTTGGCTGAAGAGGGGAGCGTCACACTACGCTCATGTGCAAGCACTTTTCAACTTTGAAGTACATAATATGGGTTTAACCCCAGATAGAACACAGTGAAACCAAATATTTGCTCTCAGGTGCACCACATCATAAATAGCACATATATAACTGCAAGGGACTTGATCTTGCAAAGCTTCTGACTGAAGAATTAAAAGAGAATGTTAAATGTAAGATATATACAGACGAAAACAAAAAAGAGCAATATGTTTTCAGTGTAGCTTCAATTAATATTTTCTGATTTATTTTATAAAGGAAAGAGCATGTACATTTTAGTTATAAGGTGATGGCTTTACCAAAATATGTTACATTGACTTATGCTGTGAATGACTAAAAAGCGACACAAATGAATGGCCTGACCCCTTACACTGTTAAAGACTTATTGTGTAAATCAGCCCAGTCTTTGTAGCCCGTGGCCTGGGCATTTTGGAAACTACCCCCTTAATTTGTGCCTTGTGGCTACAGAGGTCTGACCAATGACATGACATGAATAAATCATCTGTCAAGAAAACCTCCAATCAGAAAACACCCCAGGTGCTCAGCAACAAGCTTCCAAAACCTCCTCCACACAACATGCCACATAATGACCATCTGGTGGCCAATTAGTGAGTACCCCATGCTAGTGCTAACACCTTCCTCATAATGAATAGAGAAAAGAGACACGTGTTCTTCATAGTGTTGCTGATGTTTTATATTAAGCTGTGGTGAGATCAGGGCGTTATTTTGATTGGTGATTAAGGCAGCATTGAGCGACCGAGATTTTTGTGTTGCGCATTTTCCCACATGTAAAATAAAGGGAGGAGGGATGTGAAACTTTTCTTCTGTTGACACTCACTCGTTGACTATGTTAAAGGGCCACTATGCCAAGAAAAAAAAATTACTAAACTAGCATTTTGCTGAAATGTATGCAGAAAGTGTTCATCTAAAAGCAGAAATTTGCCTCTTACTTACATTTATACATACAGCATTGGTTGTGGCTTATGGCTGGCTGGAACTTATACTTCAGGCTTGTGCTCATTCACACAAATTACAGTCATCTCTCAGTCAGTTAAGTCATCTGTCAATGTAAAGTGTTTGGACTGACAAAATGTTTAAGGCCTGTGCTGCCTTTTAAAGGGATAGTTTACCCAAAAATAAACATTCTGTCATCATTTACTCAAGTTTACCCAAGTTACTGAACCCTTGTTGGTCCCCATTGACTTCCATAGTATGGGAAAAATTACTATGAAAGTCAGTGGGGATCAGAGACTAGTTGTTTACCCACATTATTACAAATGCCTTTTTTTTGTGTGTACATGTGTTCAGCAGCAGAAAAAAACCTCATACAGGTTTTGAAGTTGAGGGTGAGTAAATGATGACAGAATTTTAATTTTTTGGGTGAACTATCCTTTTCAAAAGAGTTCCTTGACTGACAAGTAAATCTCTAATACTGATTTTAGACACACATATGCCTATGAGATTAAAAACGGAGTTATTCTGTTTCTAAAACCACCATGTCTTATTTTACTGTACCTATCAAAAGTTTTGGCTCTGTAAGATAAACAAAGTTGCATATACCTACCAAGGCTGCATTTCTTTGATAAAAATTGCAGTAAAAACAGTAATATTGTGAAACATTACAATAAAAATAGTTTTCTAATTGAATATATATATATATTTTTTAAATGTAAAATATTACTGTGGCAGCAAAGCTTAATTTTAGCAGTTCATTTAGTGTCACGTGATCCGTCAGAAATCATTCTGATTTGCTGATTTGGTGCTCAAAAACATTTCTGATTATTATCAAAGTTGAAAACAGTTGTGCTGCTTAATACTTTTGTGGGAATTGATACATTTTTTCAGGATTATTAAGTAAAAAAGAACAAAATTTATTAGAAATGGGAATCTTTTGTAACATTATAAATGCCTTTTACTGTCACATTGTATCAGTTTAATATGTCCGTGCTGAATAAAAGTATTCATTTTTTTTATTAAAAAAAAATTAAATAAATAAAACAGGGAGCATTTGCTAAAAATGATGGCAGATTGCAAGACGGATACCAAATTGCAGGGAAAAAAATAAAAAAAATAAAATAAGACTGCATGCTGCAAAGAAGAACATGTATAAATGTTACTACCATATTGGCCTGAATATAAGACGACCCTGATTGTAAGACGACCCCCCTTTTTCCAG
>NW_015622123.1:0-5195 GCF_001515605.1 Sinocyclocheilus anshuiensis | reverse complement strand
CACACACACACACACACACACACACACACACAATCCAAACCCAAGATGCAGTGTGAAACATGCCTTTGTGCTGCAACAATGACTAACAAGTCAAAAAATGATGCAGTACGGCTGAGACGTTAAAAATGTGAATCTAAGGCTACGTATGAGAAACGTTTTCTCACAGCATTGTTACTTGTAGATTTTTAGAGGAAGCAAATGGCTTCTGTGACTGAACATGATCTTGTGCAACATAGCTTAGTTTACATGACTGACTGAGTGAAATATCAAACTCAGTGCTGTGTCCTGCCATGCTAAATGAGCCAAAATTTAATTTTGTGTCAAAAAGAGTGATTACTTGTTTTTTTCTCCTCAGAAAATGTATGAGCAGCTCAGCCATAACATAACAACCTTCAGGCAACTGATAGCTGTCAGGATATGTCGGGGACAAAAACCTCCTGCTGGGTCTGGCTTGCTCCACCAGGGTCCAGCATGACTCTGGAATGGCATCCAGCCAGTAGGATACAGATGAAAGTTCAGCGCGTTCATCCACCGTGTGAGATTCCTCATGTGACGCAGTCAATGAGCAAGACCACAGGTCACTTTCAGGACCCTCATGACACGTTCATTGTGTCATGTTAATCATGTGTTCACAGGGATCGTGTAAAACAGCTGTGATGCATCACGCATGATCAGTGTGTCAAGGACACACAGTTGAAGTCCTCTTGTTGTTGTCCATGCACATATTTGTTCATTTTAACAATGGATCCCACAGGAAACTGTATGAACATCTCAGAACAGTGAGTACTGGGGTTAATGAAACTGAGATGACCTCTATGTTCTTTTCCTTCCACAATCCCATTGATTACTGAAACATATATGGGTGGTGGTGTAATGAAAGATGTTTCTGAGGATGGCATATGAAACCGAAGTTGTCTGGGACATACAATAGTAAATCATCACCTTATGCATGTTATGTCACTGCCGTGAATCGTACAGACTGGATTACTAAGGTCATTATCGGAAATGAATAAAATACTAAATATAATGAGGACTAAAAGTAGAAAGAATCTCAGATGCTGAATGATCATTTCAAAATATACTTCAGTAGAAATGGATAGTCTCTTGTCCTATTGTACATTAGTATTGATTTTCTGATAACATGTAGAGGTTGTATAATTCAGAGACATTATGTCAGATAATGGAACATTGTGCAGAAATTATACTTATGCCACAGATTGTTGATAAAGCTGAAAGCTAAGAAAGATTTAATTTTCAATATAAAATGTTTACATATTTCCCAAGTGTTCACATTATTTTGTCCAGTTTTTGAAAGAAATCGCAAGGATGCATTAAAATGATCAGCTACAGTACAGACATTTATGCTGTTATATAAGATTTACATTTTAAATAAATTCTGTTCTTTTGAGTTTTCTTTTCATCAAACAAAAAAAAAGTGTATTCAACACTGATAATAATAAATGGTTCTTGAGCGTGAAATCAGCATATTCAAATAATTTCTGAAGGATCATGTGATACTGCACCCTTGGTGAGCATAAAATATTTCTCTCAAAAAGATACAAAGAAAAAAATCTTGTTAACCCTTAAACTTTTAATATTGCTTCAGTTAGAAGAATGCTGTTTGAGAAACGGTTCACTGTGAAACAACAAAGCAAAGAATGATAAAAACACTCGGCTGTATTGATTGTGAGGCATTACATAAAAATTATGTGTTTTTCCTGTTTTAAGTGATAAGTGATTACTTTATTGATCTCCAGGAGAGAGGAAATTTCAGAATATATTTTAAGAATACAATACACATAAAAACAGTATATACCTATTAGTGTACAGGTTTGACTATGCTTGTGAGGTCCAACATGTCTTCACTGATATAGTAAAAACCTGTTGAACACCGATTAATGAGCAGGACATCACTAGTTAAAAAGGATTAACTGTCAAATCATGTTTCTATTTAAATCTGGTGTTTTGCATAGAGTTCTGTGAGGGTTATGTTTAGGGGTATAGGCAATAGAAAATGTAATTTACCTAATAAAAAACAACAGAAGTCTATGAGATGTCCTTTCTAGTATTTAAATAAATGTGTGTACAGTATGTGTGTCTATGCATGTGTTTATGCTGGTAAACAGCTTGGCCATCAAAAACAGTGTGTCAGGCATGTTCCAAATTATTTAGTATTTCAGTGATAAGATTTGAGTCTCTCTGGAATACAAAAAAGGCTGGATGTGCTTACTGGGATCCAAATCAATTGTGTCTTAACCACATTAAAATGAGACACTAGGCAAACTCCCAAACGTCTTTCTTCAGTTCATATGTTGGATGTATTAATGGAAAGCTTGTACAAACTGTCTTGTTAATTAAGACATTATGATCTGGTTTCAATGTCTGTTCCATCAATAAAGAATAGCTATTTTAAATGCGGTAATTTGAAGACATAAACAAATCAAACAGTAAAGCATGGTGTTAGTCTATGGCTTAATGTCATGCTGACAGGATCAGTTGTACGACAAGGTGTCTATCCAGTTCTAAGAGCTGCCAATGGCACCTGAGCCATATTAGTCAATGCCAACCGCAGAATCCAAGTCGTATACTCAAACACTCATGTTACTGTATAGGAATGTTTGTCTGACTGATGGGAGACAGTGAAGGCGGATGTCTAATATGGTCAAAACAAGTGGTGAACATATGTCAAATATAGAAATCTAGTGATGGGTTAGTGTAAGTTGAATACTGCAGATCATTCCAAGAGATGTGCTCTTGAGTGGTTTGAATAATGAAAGAAGGACCTTGTTTTTACATCATTTTACATAAATAAAATGTTCCACTGAGGAAATAAATCTTATCAGGTGAACATTATTTATGTCATTCTGAGAGTTATATTTTAGTTATGCATAATGTGTTCTCTGTAGTTCTCCAACAACAAAAAAGCTATTTTATCCTCAACTGCATAATTTTAATATCCTGTTGAGATTCACTGAAAAAATGTTAATCCCTTAACCTTTCAGCTTTATACTGAGTTAGCTCATTGCATCTGTTGTAAACAAATATGCTTTGAAGAATATTTGCTATAATGAGCATCTCCAGACATATAGCTACTTGTCCTTGTATACAGACTATGCATTGCAGCCAAATTGATAGTCACATTTTTCAAAGACAGATCTCTCCCTCCACCTACTGGCCACTGTTTCACCAGCAGCACAATATGTTGAGTAATAAAAAATTGACACAGAGCAAATTATTAAACAATACCACTAGTTCAGTTTTATACTTCATTAGTTTGACTATGTATATATATATAATGTATGTATGTATGTATGTATAAGCACATATGAATTTACAAATGCATATATGAATGCTACTTAAATTATAGCTTTATATTAGGTTTACTTAAATTGTAACTTTGTACTTCTATTCACAGATTTGTTTTAAGTTTATAAATAATAGATTGAACAACAAAGCAATATTTATGCAGAATATTGTTTGTTTGCTCTGACACCTCTCATCAAGGTCACAACAAGAGAAAGCTGATGCAGATACTCCCTTGAGACTGAAGCTTACAGTTCACATAGAATATCTATATATGCATATATAAGGTATTCGAGAAAAGCTGAGCATCTAACATTCACATAACACAGTGACATGCATGGTCTTACAGATATTAAATGAACCATAAATAATAGTGGACAAAATTAATATCTTAAGGCCCAGTAGACACGCTTAGGCCTATGTTTCTCTTTCACCTTTCTGTGCGATAATAGTACGTTTTTTATTTTATTTTATTTTTTCTTCATACTACGCCAACCAAAATGTAATTTTGATGTTACATACAAACAGAGACTTTAGCTGGGTATATTTTAAGTTCTAGGAAATATCTTATTTAGAGGTTTGCAATAAATCTGACTCAGCACAACACGGCCCCAGTGTTACGTCGAGGCAGCGGCCGTATCCAAGTCCGTAACTACAAACCTCATCATCATCATCATCATCCTCAACAACATGGCGCCAGTGTACAGCTGGACCGCACACAGACGCCACGGCACTTTTTCAGCAAGTTACTTTACTCACTAAACGCAGCGTCGCGAAGATTTTGGTCATCTTAGTCTCAACAATTCACCTGCGTTAGCAAAAAGAACAGACCGTACTGGACTCACTCACTGTTGCTGTGTTTCTCAAAGTAAACGGAAAGTGAGCTCTGAGATTACGCAGACGGGAAAAGTACTTTTTTTCCTCCCAGGAAAATAAACAATGTAACTTCGCTCAAAAGGCTTTTCTTCAGAGGACATGCTTCTAAACATGAGCGAAAATAACTGTCTATTTGAAGAAAGGGATAGAGACAGACTTCCTCCTATACTAAATCATGTACGTATTTTTCTGCATTTCAGATATTGCTAACTATGATTAACATACATACCGTTTGAATAAACAAATATATTAAAATATCATACATGAATGCATATTTTTTGAACTTTTAAACACTGTTTTAATCCAAATTTTGCTTTATTTTTAATGCACAGTTGCCTTTGAATTGGTGTGGTTATTCTAATGGTAATGATTTATATTGGATTCTGTCTGAAATTAGCCAAGTGCTGAGACAACACACTTTACGTATTGTATATACCTCCGTAAAAATCACATTAACAGCGGCATGTGTGATTCATGGAATATTTAGCTCAACCTACTTGCCCGTACAGCGCATTTTCTTTTAGTGATTCTGTATTTTCCTGGTGTTGAAAACGCACAAAATACATCAGCCATTAATGTTACGTTTCCGCAAAACAACACTGATGCTGCTGGTTACGCAATGAGTGACACAATCTCAATTAACAAGGTTTTGATTTCCTCCACTATGGTTTAAATCTGCTTTAATATGTATATTGTTTTTTACGGATACTTATTTTATTCAGATATTTGAATAAGGGGTGAGGGGCATATATTTTTAGTATTTATTTTTGCTTAATTAGATGTTAACCTGTCAGTTTAGTGTAGTATAGTAATTATAGTTTATTGTAGTGTCTGTTCTCTATTGCTATTTGTTTTATCAGAAGAGTACAGGTGTGCTGCAACACAATTTATTTTCTAGAAATATTGGAATATAACGAGGATCATTTCATCGGCAGAGCTTGGATCGTGAGCCGAAGCTCCATTTCCCCTCATATGGAAGCTTCATCTCCACCCTGAATCACAAAAGAGAGTCAGGC
>NW_015622122.1:0-3488 GCF_001515605.1 Sinocyclocheilus anshuiensis | reverse complement strand
GGAGAGCAGGGAGTTAATGCGGCAGGCCTGTGGCGGTCCTCCTGCCCTCAGCCAGATTAATCATGCAGCAGACCCCGTTCCCTCTGCCTGGGGGCCCAACTGTGCCCGCATGCTCTCACTATCACATGGCCCAGGCCCCCTCTCTTCTCCTCATCAGAGCACACAGCTTCTCTGGGGTAGAAGGGGGGTGGAACGCCCCAGAACGCCATGATGTGCTTCCTTTCCTCTCCTTCTTCTTTTTCCCTTTTTCCTTCTGTGGGCATCAGGAGATAGATGCAGGGAGAGAAAAACCGAAGTGTCCGTCTCATCTTCCCTCCGCTGCAGCGGCAACAACGGCCCCTTTTTATTGCTCATCAGAAGGCCCTTTTTGGCAGTGGCCAAGCTTTGCGCTTTGCGGGGGACAGGGGGTTGGTTCTGTTTGCCAGGGGCCTCCCGCACTTGCCTGGAAACAACCTACCGACATCTTTGTGCATTGGAGAACAGCCGTTGCATCCACTGTTGCAGGACTGGGCACCAGCTTCCATTTGTCCGCATCTTTTGATTGGTTAGTGAGCCAGTTTGTGATCATTGTGATAACGCAGGACTTATGATGCATTTAAAGATCTAGATGACGTCACACACTAAGAAAGAAGAAATCTTGTGTAACTCACAGCAACATCTACAAACACTTGTGCTTGAAATTTGCAATATAACCTGGGGTAGTAGCATGATTGTAATTTGGAGATGTGTCCCCATACTCTTGAATATTTCAAGAGTTTTGTTTTGTATGGCCATGATGTGGAAAAACAGCGAAGTGCTTAAAACAAAAACTTTAAGACCAGAGGCAGAGGCACTTGACATCCGGGAGACTGAATGAAAGCTCAAGTAGTAAGCAGTATTCCTACTTATCTGTTTTCCAAGTCTCAGTGTTAACAAGTACAGTAGTGTTATTGTGTTCTTTTATCTGACTTAATACTCTAAATTATTTCTATAACTCTCTCTCTGTTTTATTGTGATCAGCAAGCAGGGGGCATCCAAGAGAAGAGCTCACTCTATAGGCAGACTATCAAAGGCAGCTAAAAGGCTTTTGATGTGTGCAATATTTACAATCTATACAACTTGTAAGCCCTGTCAGCTCTTGCACGAATGATTCACAGTAATTTATTGCACAAAAAACATTATATATTCTAATTAGATGTGCAGTGAAGAGGATATGAAATGTTCTTGGCTACATGTCTTGACCTCAGATGACTCCTCCAGTAAATGCTTGTCATAAGCACATGTTGAACATAAACAGCCTGAAGCCTGTCAAGCCACGGAGGATAAAACTGTAACCAGAAGCTGAAGGAGGTTTGATCATTTTATTACAGAGGAAATATCCCACACTTATCCTGAATGTGTGGACAGGACATTCAAGCCTTACACAGAGTTATTATATAAACTCTTCCAGATCACAACGTGTTAAAAAACAGAATTAAGTGCAAGCAAATGTGACCGTGAGAAAACGATACATGAAAGTGGCTGCTGCCCTACTGACCTGATTACCAAAAATGGAACATTTTAATATGATAAGACCATCAACCTCAAAGTAAATGTATGGCTATAAGAAAACCAGCAACATAAAGTACTCATAGAGGCACAGCTGGTCATTCTGCATAGTGTCAGTTCCAAAATGTAACTTTGTCAGTGAATTTTCTCATATTTTTAGTGAATTGAGTAAATACTGTGTAAAATGTGTGTTCAATTTAATCCAGCAACTTTCTGTACATCTTAATTGCTATAAAGAAATTGTAATTTACAGTAAATATGGGCATTATAATGGCCACCATGGCCTCTAGATATTGCAAAAAAAACAAAGCTTTCATAAGCTCCAACCTTCAAGATGTAAAGAAGCAAAATGTATAAAACAGACTAATGGGATGACTAACTTTGGTTGATCATGATTTGGTTTTGTTTGGAGTTTACTCAATCTTATACTGGTGATTAAGATTTCATGTGACCCTTTAAAACAGAAACGCATTTGTAAACATGCATCTTTGTGCAGTTTAATGATACAGCCAGGTCAACAGTACTGCCGAAAGTTTGAGCAGTGTAGCAATATGACTGATGTTTCATTCCTGCTGAAAAGTTTTACAAACCGCTCATACCATGTAAAAAAGTAAAAATAAAGAAAAACATCTTGCAAAAAAGCATTACTTAACATCACTTTGGTAACTAAACATTCAAGTTCCTGAGAGAGGCTAAGCACCCACACCCTTCAAATGTAGCCACTGAAGAAGACCTCTGGCCAGGTGTCCTGACTGCAGCACAGGGGTTGGTCCCTTGTTCATTACCTGAGAGAGGGTGAGGGGCGGAGCCTCAAGTGGGTAGGCTTTTCCGGGACTGGAGGTTTGTTGCCATGGGGCGGCGTATGGGAGGGTGGTGACTCACCGGACTCACTGAAGGTTTTCATGAGCTGAGCAACCCGTCCCTGTCCCCGTCCCAAACAGCTCTCCTCAACTACCTCAGACCCCACATCCACGGAAAACTCCCGTTTAGAGGCAGCAACAACTCGGAAATCACCTGCAAATGGAGAGAGAGCGATGAGACATGGACTTATGACCTTCAAGGTCTGTTTTTATAGGTGACAACTTCAAAACATTCTCACACTTTCTCTCCCACACCACACTTCTCTTCTGCCCTTTTCCCTCACTCAATTTTTCGCTTCTTCTCTTCACACTCTCTTCTATCCTTTTTTTCCCCCGCCCCTTTTCAGTGTCTCTGGCTCTTTTTTTCCTGGGCTGCAGACTGCCAGACCGGAGGTCGTCGGCGCAGGAAGTAGAGCAGGGACGCAGCTGGGTGTAGTTGGTGTGTGTGTGTGTGTTTGTGTACACGGTTATGGGTGCGTAAGAGTGTGCGTATGTGTGTGGTTATACTGTGTGTGTAATTGAGAGATGGAGGGATGGAAGATGAGGAGAGGGCCGCAGGGATGGCGGCGGAGAGCAGACAGACGCTGCTCAGACACCAAAAGGCTTGAGGAGCTGCTTATTTTTAGCCACGTCCCCAGGGGACACAGATGTGTGAGTGCGTTCGCTCTCTTTCGCAAACACATATACCCCTTCTCCTTTACACACAAAAACTATGACACATTTTACCCCTCGCAAACTCTTTCTCCTCAAAACACACCCTCACTCACACTCACACAACCTGGTCAAAGACACGAACCCACATGTGGCTGTGTCAGTGGAAATGTCCTAGTATTGAACCACAAAGCATCAGCTTTAAAGCAGACACTAACGGAATTGGTCTCACTGTGTTTTTTTGTTTGGTTGGTTTTTTTCTTTTTCTCGTTAACCTATTACTTGGGTAAATCTCATGAAAACAACAAGCATTTGACAAAAATAAATAAATAAGTAAATAAACAAACAAAATCTTAATGGTCCTGAAAAGTCCTCAAAATTATGATTGATTTATAATTGTTAATATGTGTATATAAATATATATATATATATATATATATATATATATAT
>NW_015622121.1:0-9287 GCF_001515605.1 Sinocyclocheilus anshuiensis | reverse complement strand
ACTGTAAAACCATCACTCATCGATGGTCTCTAAACTCTGTGTGGATGATTTGACATTTCTCGCTGACAGTGCTGATTAACACACTCGTTGTTAAACAAGTGTCTAATTTCTTGATTAATGTTCTTTAAACAGAGGGGGGAAAGTGTATGAAAGAGGTTGTTTTTGTTTTCTGGTTTAAATAGCATAAAAACAGCACAAAAGTGCACCTCAAGACAGCTTTTGTACAATATTAGAACCTAATGTGTTTTTTTTCCTCCAGATACGACCCAGACAACATAAGCAAACAGCCTTGGAATACTATAAATATTTGCTATAACAATTACTCTATTACATTTATTCTCACAAACAGGGGCTTTAAAAATATTTTTTAACCTTTGTAAGGGTATTTTGTGTGTTTCTTTAGTCAATCACAATGCTATATGTTACCAATCAAATTTTTTACACCATCTTTACGCTAAAAAGGTGGAACAGAAGCTACATCTGACACAATAAACTGCTCCTGTACATGTATTCACACAAAAATAACATAACGTAGTCTAAATAACCTATATATTAAAAAACATGAACTTATAAGAGGGTGAAGATGCAATATCATGACAAAATCATTCTTCATGATTAATGCTCTTTGTATTGTAATAATGATTATTAATGTTGATTAATAGAAAGTTTTAATGGGAGAAGAACTTGTCATGTTCTGTCTATAGATGAAACAATCTAAGAACCGTTTCTGAATTTGTTTATTGTTTTCTATGGATTAAAAAATCAAGACTTCAACTGGTTATTTTTCAAACTGGTTAAGCAAAACAATTACTCAAACTGGGAATAAATTATATAAAGAAAGTGAGCAAAGAACATTGAAGCAGTCCTGAAGTGGAGTAAGTTATGCCCTTTCACAAAAATTCCTGTTATAATCACCGAAGCTGTCTACACTGCAAAATTAATCTCATTGTTTCTGCACTTTGTTATTTAAGATGATGAGAGAATTCATGAACGCAGATTCAGAATTCAGTCAATGAGCGCATGCACTAAAGAACGCTGGCATTCTCTGCAGTGACAAATCAAACACTTCTGAAAAGAAATCTGATGCAACGAGAGAAAATTTACTGTAAATGTAACCCCAGTCGACACTTTTCATTTATTTCACTTTTCACTTTAATTATGAAAGACATAATAGCTCTAGCTCAACTGGGCAGGGGCTTTTTTGCCCCCTTATCTTGAATATTTGTTTATTTTATTGCCATTTTTGCCCCAAACTCCCATTAACTTTCGACTTTGCTCCCAAATAACAGATACTTCCGAAATCTGCAAACGGCTGTTCTGTCTTTTATTGGTCTTGCGGGAAAAAACAAGCTGATGTCTAGAGTCGATTCTTTTTAGATTGCTTGGTTTCGGCTCTCCTGCGGCGCCTATATCTGAAACTCCTTTGAGCCTTTGCTTCGATAAGCTCCTCTCATGCTGTCAACCTTAACAAGTGACATGTTGATCTGCTTGAAGGAGATAATGAACTGACAAAGCCTTACTGTACCTTCTCCAACTAGAGGCCCTTCCCAGCTCATACATTTTTACCTCTGATCAGTAGTTTGACCTTTTCCAAATGATATTCCCAATTTCCAATTCATCACTGCGTCCGCCTGAATTACCCAGCGCTGCGCTACCTGAGAGCCTCATTACTGTAGAAATATATAGAAGGATCCGCTCAGTCAAACATCGGGCGTTCAATCCGAAAATGAATATGATTCATAATTTGATTGACCAAGGAAATGCCATAAGGAAGCTCACTGTGTTGACAGTCTTCCCGGGAGAGAAGAGATGCTAAAGGAGATAAGCATGACTAGATGCCATTTTCCAGTGTGCAAAGGAGCACTAAATCTACAAAGGTCATGACTGAGTGATGGAGATATTAAATAGAGATCTGAGGCATGCTGGGAAATATTATTCATGGCGAGTCAGTGTCTTCAGTTTTAGAGCAAGATCTGCTTATTAATGAGCAGACTTTTTATTTGACGTATGCGTGATGAAAGTTACATTTCAAAGGTGTGCCACTTCAAGATTATTTAATCACCTTTTTTTCCACGCACACACACACTTCTTGTTTTATATAAAGCTTTTCAGTTCATGTGGAGGATGTTGGAGGACACTTTTCAGAATTTCACAGAAGCATCAGGTGAATTTAGTTTCAAGGTCAGTGGTTCTCAACTGGCGAGTCAAGTATGTTCTGATAAGGTCAAAACAAAGCTAAACGTAAGTGATTAAATGCAACAAACCATATAATTGTGCATTTAGGAAAGGAAAGAGAGGGGAAAATTCCTCTCATGTATTTGGTTGTTGATGTCAAAGGCTGTTTGTCCAGCCTCATCTCAAAAGAATGTAGTTATTTTTACATAACGCTTTGTTTACCTTTTTGTATGTTTGGATATTTGCTGAAATGCACAATATATGCATACTGACAGCATCTAAAACATATTTAAATACTGTAATTATGTACACCCAAATTTCATAAAATGCTAATCTTGAAATATATATTACATAAACCCACATTTAATAGACTGACAAATAGTTTCCCTAAAATTTGATGTAATACATGGATCAAGGATGGAAAGGTTTTTCAAGCATCAATTTTTAATACAACTTTATTTATTCCTGTACCTTAGAATGTGACCCGTTTAATTTTTTTTTTTTCTGAGCATAAAAAAGATCTTTACCTTTAATAAATTTTTCTTATTTTTTTACCAAGATTTACAGAAACAAATGTCATTCTGTGTAACAAAAGTTTATATACCAAAAAAATCGTTAGTCTTACTTAGAACAAGAATCATTATATAACATATAATATATAAATAAATATAATCATTGCAAAAAAAATAACAGTCATTGTTATTTATATTGATTATTATTATATATATGAAATATATATTATATTATATAAAATCTGATATATTTTACATATTATACATTTAAATTTTACATGCAAATTTCAGAATAAGTATGTTCATTTTTACATAAATATGAATGATGGTGGAACATTATTTCACCCATATTTTGTCATTTTATTTGAAACATCGAAATAGATACTTTACTTGCATTAAATATGCTTTATGTATTAAAACACTATGTAAAAAACACTATGAATATTTACATTTAAAAATTTAATTTGATGCAGACACCAATATGGCACGTCTTGTCTTTGACCCGTTATGTATATGTAATAAACATGCAATGACTTTATGTAATAAATAAAATAACATGCAATAACATTTTGGTTCCAATATACTTTTATAAACATATTTCTACATTTATTATTATTACTAATATTTTAGAGAACCCAATTGCAGGTTGATGTCTATAAAATCTGATGCAAACCAGTTGAGAACCACGTTTGCAGACAAAGCGATCCATTTGTGAATGGAAGTCACTACAGAGACATGCCACTGATGGCAGAACAGACTGTCACACTGTCAGACATAAGGGAAGCTCAGCCAATACACCAGCAGATTTCTCAATTAGCTTGTGGCCTTGAAAAAAGGAGGATTGAGTTTCTAAATGCCTCTGTTAGCATCAGAGATACTGCAGTTTTGTCAAGGGGCTTGTCTAGGCATGCGGTATGGCTAAAGAGCCATTGATTCTGCTTCATCAAAAAGCAATTACAACATTTGGGATGCAGTGATTTAAGAAAAAAGATGTAGCTCGATGCGTTAGAACACCTCGCAACACTCGTGCTCATGTCAATATACAGTGATAAAATATGCTCCCTATATTTAGACTGACGCTCCTCCTCTCTAATTATTCGGGCAAATATTCACTGAAAATTGAGCCAGGCTTATGAAATTGTTTCAATGGCTGACTGTAACACCATTTGCCTGGCTAGAGTATGTTCCAATCTGTTTTGTTCAATAATTACGCAGCGTTTTTTGTCATTCTGTTCTCACAGCTCAGCCATTTGCTGCCCTCCTCAGCTTGACAGTAACAGATGTGAAAATTGCATTGACTATCAGTGTAAACAACAGCTGATACCAGTTGAGAAGCCGTTAGATATGGAAGAAGGATATTTGTTTCAAATTAGTTTGTCCACAAACCTCTTCTGCGTCGCCCGATGCCACCGGCACCAGATACAAATAGCATATTTCTTGCATTTCGCTCATTCACTGACAGATGAAATCGCAGTATTTAGTTGTTATTCAGCTAATTATAACAAACAATGCAATAAACTATTTTCTTTTGAAGCACTTGATATAAGGGACTGCAATAAATGAACTTTGCATATGGCTATTTATTAGACAAACGCTAATTCTGACCTTTGCATAGCAGTCAAACATAATTATGCAAACGTGTGTGCATACGCACATGGCTCGGAGCAATGCATAGGGATAGTCGCATTAATTTCATACAAAGCTGCCGCCTATGATTAGGTGCCTTTCACCTAGACTGTCTGTTTAATAAATCTTATTTTAAATTACTTCTGACATGCACATGTTAGGAGAAGCAACAACTGTAACCTTTGGTTCTCTTCTCAAGAACTCAGAGGTGTGGACACAAAGAAAAGAGATTCATCACAAACCTCTTTTGTCCCTCGTTTCAGCATGGAATATTAAATAAATCTTTGTTAGAGAAATCAGCAGGGTGACTTGAACCATTTCAATGACATTTACAAATAATTCAGTGATGCCAAGGTTTGGTGTCGGGTCGAATTCAGCATATAAACAAGATTTTTTTTTTTTCAATCCTGACTAATGGTTTCCTTTAACATTAATGTAGAAATTATCATTTTTACAGCTGTTGGTTTAGCTACTGAAAATAAAAGCCTTGAACATTTCCCTGTGTCATCTAGAGTGATGTCAGTCAGAATGCCTCAGCAATATTTTGAGTTTTCATTACTTGGTGTGCACACGTCCATCCGCACTTGTCACATTCGATGCCGTGTGAGTTAGCTTCTTCTCTGTTGAGTAATGCATTAAGTTATTGGCCCTGACAGAATTTGTATGCATATATTTTAGCATATCACTGGCTGAAAACATCAACATGTGCTGCAAATATATCAGCGTAACAGATCTTCTTGTAGGCAGTTCTTTGTTTTCAAGATGTAAATGTTTGCCTCTTCATATTAGTATTTTGCTTTCCCCACTGAGAATAGACCTATTTAAAAAATTATAATTACATTTTTTTAAATATTTATTTGTATATTTATCTGGAAATGTATTTGAATACTTGAAACTGCTGTTAGATACCTGAAAAACTTAAAGCTCTCTTTGCTTCGTCAGTCTTTTTAAATGTTTTTATTTGGTACTTCCTTGAAGAAAATGTGAAGGCTATATTCCATTTTAATTGAATTTGTTATTATTTATATTAATACTTTAACTTTTGGTCAGTAGCGTATTTTTTTGCCGTGTTAGCAAGAAGTGTAAAATTTTGCTGGTATCGGTGGCGACAATTTAAAAAAAAATGTTGAGGCTATTTGTTACTTGCACATATGTGTGTGGTCCTTACCAAAGTCATGCACCCTCTGCAGACTTGCAGGTGTGGGTATTTCCCATCCAATGCAATTTTCACTCAAGATAAATCACCAGACAGTGAAAAAAGAACAGATTCAAGTGTTCAGTGACATCAGAGAATGAAGAAAATGTTACTTTTAAACAAATTTCACCAAAATGTAAAAAAAAAATTCACCAAAGAATTTACACTTACAATTACATGTTCAAATTTGACAGATGCATTTATCCAGTTCATTGCTTTCCCTTGGCACTGCTAGCACCACGCTCTACTGTATAGGAAGGCCATAAGAAACATCCCCCAACTAAGTCAGAAGAACATTTGGTTGTCATTTTTAGAGATTACATTTGCTTTTCTGTAACACTGTGTAGGCAGTGCTTATTGAGATGTCTTGCCAAACCAAACTGAAACTGTCATGTGGTGCTCTATTAAAAAAGTGTGCTGCAAATATAACTAAAAAATAACTTGCACAATTATTCCAGATGTAAATTGCCTAAGCATTTAGAAGAAATTGTTCACAAGGGTAATGCCACAATTGTGCTTTTTGATTACCTATAAATAGTGCAAATCTTAAATATTTCTTAGTTTTATGTTATAACTTTACATTTTACATTTTTAAGAAATCCCAGATTTTCCATGTGGTGTCAGATGTTTGGATCCCAATGTAAAGGTTGTATCTGCATATATGTAGATTGAAAGGTCAATATTTAACTGCTGTACATATTGATCATGCATTTCTGCTGATGCCAGTCAGTTGCTCATGAAGTTGAACCAATGAACTAAACATGCAAAGGACAGCAGCCATCATATTCACTCAGTGAATGGCAGCATTGTGTGACCTGCCAGGCAGTAAGAGCTGCTTTACAGGGATTCTTTCAGCCTGTCGCTATTCCTCTGACCTGCAAAATTCTTGTATGAAAAGCAAGACCACTTGCTACCCAGAGGCAGTTCTAGCATGCATATTAATCTATATATAGCTTTACAGTAGTATGCAATATTTATTCCAGTATTTTATTTTATGTTTTACATTTATATTCCTGAATTAGATTTCATGCATGATTTGATTTGATTTATAAATGGTTGTATGTATGAGACATTTGAAACTGTGGCATAATGCTTAAGTTAAATTTAAGGCAAAATTGGGCCATTATAGACAGCATTCAGCGTTATGTCTACCTCAAAACAACTGTAAAAACAAATGATATTTGTTTTTGTAAAAATTAATTTTTACATTCTCAATAAATGTTACTAGCCAATATCAAGGTGGACGATGATCGACCTGCAGTCTGTTTGGATTTCGAAAGAGCCTCTCGTTTGTTTATTGTTTTGACTGATATTTTGTTGTCCTCTGCGCAGATGAATTTATGATCTCTTTTAATGGAGCTATACCGCTGGTATTATGCCTGCAGAGAGTGGTCTTAAAAGCCAGAGTATGCTCACAATAGCCAAGTTAATAAACTTGTATAAATTACATTCTTGGTGGTGCAAGCCATCCATTATGTTGTGTCTGACATTAGCTTAATGTATTCCGAGCATCACCAGCGATCCATTTTATGGTGATTGCTTAAGTTTCACATCACGCCTGAATTGTGTGTCTGTTGTTTGGTGTAGCCTGTGTATGGATTCTCAACACAATTCAGTCGGGGAGACCCTTAAGGGGTTAGTTTACTCGTTTTCTGTCATAATTTACTCACTCTCATGTCTTCATTTTTTCCTCAGAACTCAGAGGATGACATTTTGAAGGGCCTAAGTCTATTGGGTTGTTTTGAATTATTCAAAAACACCATAAAAGTGTCATAAAAGTAGTCCAAATTAATTTTGTGTTGCAAGCTTAACTGTCTGACAAGTGCGCTGAAATTTAAGCTGATAATCTGATATTCTTCCACTTTAGTTGACAACTTTGAGTCAAATGAGCTGAGGTCAAGAATCTGGATCATTCAGAACAGTTTTATGAAGTGAATCAGATGATTCATTGAAAAGATCCAACTCAAAATAATGATTCACTCACAAGTTTCTCATGAACTCTAGTAAACATGCCAAAGAGAGCCATAGCAGATTTCAATGCCAAGATATTCTTCAGAAATGCACTTTTTGAATTCCACTGAAAAAAAAAACAAAGCTCACGAGGGTGAGTAAATAATGCAGAAAATTTCACTTGAAGTGAGCTATTCCTTTAAGAGACTCTCATCTCATTGGGGTTCCTGTAAACTAGTCCGTGATAGTGTGGTAGTTGTTGACCAGCTTGTTGTTGCTTTCCACACATCTTATTTCTGAATGGACTGCGCTCATCCCCGCGGTCTTGAGTGTGCCACCTGTGGCTGTGTAAGAGAGAGCTTGGTAGGGGATGTAGCCTGGGATGATGGAGCATGTTATAATCTGTCAGAGGTGAGCTCAGAAGCAGCAGGGGGTTTTGGGAGTTGTGTACTTCAATGCCTGAATGGGATTTCTGTTTCTGTCTCCTCCTATAGATTCCCCAGGTGAGTTATGCCTCCACGGCTCCTGAGCTGAGCGACAACACCCGTTATGACTTCTTCTCCCGCGTGGTACCGCCGGACACCTATCAGGCACAGGCTATGGTGGATATAGTCAGGGCCATGCGCTGGAATTACGTCTCCACGGTGGCATCGGAGGGGAATTACGGAGAGAGCGGCGTAGACGCATTCATCCAGAAATCTCGGGAAGAGGGTAAGAGTGTGTTTGCATTCACTTTGGGGATATCTTTGAAATTTGATAGTCTTACTTAGCCCAAATTTCATCATGCAGCGTAGCCTGGTCTTCACTGTAGCTTTTTATGGCCAAGAATTGCCCACTCAGACAATGAACTGACTGGGGAAAAAAAAGCAACCAACCACAGTATTTGCAAATTAGTGCTGGTATTCCCTTGTGAAAAGAAGTGTGCATAATTGTATTGAATGTGCAGTTGTAGTGTACTTCAATTCTTAAAAGTATACATATTTTTTTACAGATAATATTTATATGAAATACAAAGACGCTGAAGTGCGCATAAAGAAAGTACACTTTCTTAACGCATTTTAAAAAGTGCACTTTGTAATAATGTCAGATTAGAGGTTTTGCTTAAAAGTACATTTTAAATAATTGTTTTAATAACATTTTGTCATGCTTTAAATAAGTACACTTCTTTTATGTTGACCAACATACTAAAGCATGTGAGAAGAACTTGATTAGAATTTTAACTGTAGTGTTTTGGGATATTACAGCTTATGTTAATATATTTTACATGTACTAAATTGCAACTTCATCATTACCATTGTGCACTTACAAATATATTTAAATACATGACATAAAAGTTTCAACAGAAAATTAAGTTTACCATAAATGTTTGTCAGTATATTTGTAAAATAAATAAGTCATAAAAAATAGATAATAGAAATCACTTTGAAATTACAAACGTGCTCAACTCCTACTTAAATGACTCAAAACCCCCCACACACATTAAAGCTAATTGCATTTGTTTAAACTATTATTAAGAAATTCATTTAATCACAATTAACATGCAATTCAGTGTTCTAAAACATTACGTTCAGTACTATATCCTTTTAAAGTGTATTATTTCTGTAATAAGTACTCTTTTTAAAAATATGCTAAAGTGTACTTCTTTATTACAGTGGTTTCCTTTAGAATATGCAAATCTAGTAGTTTTTGTTTTTCTTCTCCACAGTTTTCTGCAATTAACTGAAACTCAAACTTAATGTATATTCCCCATCCGCTTTTGCATAATGAATTGCAATGGACTTCTTTCTGGCAGTGGTGGACGAAGTACACAAATCAAGTACTTGAGTAAA
>NW_015622120.1:0-7388 GCF_001515605.1 Sinocyclocheilus anshuiensis | reverse complement strand
GGATCTGCAAATCATTCACCATCGTCCTCAGTCATCTCTCCTTACACCGTCTACACCGGACGCGACAGTTGTCGTGTCGCGCCACGCTGCATCAGCTAAAGGCTGTCTACACTGGAAGCGACAAAGTGACCATTGAAAATCATTTGAAATTTGTGTCAACACGTCATAAATAGAATGCGGCAGCAGTTTACTGTCAGGGATTTGTCATGTCACGCCGTGCCACATCCATTGTAGACAGCATCACTTATTATAATGAGTTCTATTGACTGATCTATATGTAATTAATCTCCATTATAGATCAGTGGTTCTATAGTATTTTGTTGCGCCGTGCCACTCGCATCCGGTGTAGACACGATGTTAGGAATCGTTAGTTGTTTTCCCTTGTAAGGATTCACGCTTCGGGCACCCAAATTTGTAGACATCGCCCAACCCTACTGGTGGTGTCATTTCACAACAAGTCGTAAAACTAAGCACCAATTTGTGGTAAAGGAAAGCAATGCAGACTTGACTGCTGTCAGGAAAATGACTGGTGACTATGAACCAGCATATACCTGGCAGGAGCAAACACCTGCTCCAAGCCGCTAATGTATGGGTTGCTAGGAAAGACAGCGAGATTGCTGCATGAACCTGTAATAATACAGACAGTAGTATACCCTCAGGATGCATGTTAACAGAAGTGTTGCATGCACAAGGGCCGCTTGCTTTCTCCAAGACTGGCTCGTAGCCCCTCGAGGGATCTTTGTTCCCCAAGATGGAGAAGGGTATCGGGCCTCTTATCACCATTTTCATCTGTGGTTGGGGTTGGAGCTCCGCCATCTGCTGACAGACAGAAATGGAGCCATATGTCTGAGGACACGCTGACCCTCCTCAACATGTGTGTGAGCGATACGGCTGTCTGTTATCCTGGTATCCTGGCGGCGTGTGCAGAGTTTTTTTTTTTTGCAGATCCTCGCTTGAGCATAGTCTCAGGGTTATATTATAAGTAACGATGACAGATAGAGGAGAACATGCAACAAAAGATGATTTATGGCATGAGAGATGTGTGTTTTCTCGTGTGAATCGCTTGTGTTTGTCGGGATGCGGATTATTGATTCTGAAGGGGGTTTCGTTTGGGGGAACGCGGATGATCTGTAATTCAACTGTATCCTGATAAACAACAGCAGCAGGGGGGGTTTGTTGATTAGGAACTGTAGTTGAGACAGATCTGGGAAAATGGAAATCAGAATTGATTGTTGAATTTTAAACTCGACTGAAATGATTCCAGTGATCCTCGCAAAGGAATCCCAGACTTGTCTTTGTGGAATACAAATGGTCCATTTTTGAATTAATGTCTTCACGCATGAGTTGAGAAACTATGGGTGCTTTTAAATGAGTTTTTTGTCCATCTGTGCACTGGGCTTGCCATGGTACACTCTTAAAAATAAAGGTTCTTTATCGGCATTGATGGTTCCTTTAAGAACCTTTAACATCAATGGAACCTTTCCATTCCACAAAAGGTTCTTTATTTAGATTATTAATATGTTCTCCACACTAAGAAAAAAATGATTCTTTTAAGAACTGCTCACTGAAAGGTTCTTTGGGGAACCAGAAATGGTTCTTCTGTGACATCAGTGTTGCCAAGTCCAGCATTACGCTGTTGCCCTGGGTAGTTCTTTAGTTTGTGGGTTAAAGCAATCTCCCCTGCCTTGCTCCTAGAAGCAATTTCAATGGAGGGGAAAACGTAGCAAAATTAGGCTAGTTTAAATTAGCAGTTGGGTTTGTTTTGCAGGCCTGGCAATCCTGTATGGCAGTCTTGCGGGAACCCTATTTAGAACCAGCTAATATCACTTAGTAAATGATGGAAGTCAGTAGGTCATGATCCAGTTCCTTAATCTCTTAAAGCTGCGATGTATCGAAAGTTATGACAGATCTTTTCTTCCATATTGTCATGCACAGTGAAATTGTTGTTGATTGGTTGTTGGTTGGATGGAGGCAAATCTGAATGTAAGTTTGCAGTTGATTGTAAAAAAGAGGTGGGGTTTAAGCGGACAAAAAGTATTTAAGAGTATATGATATATGTTACTAGAGAGAAGTCTGAAGTTTCACCTGAAGAGATTTTGACAAAATTCCACATATGCATGGATGAATTGTTCACAATAAGATTAATACCATGCATTTAGAAAATAGGGTGAATTTTCATGTCATGTCAACTTAAAGAATATTAATATTGCAGTTCACCAAACAACATGGAGGTATCGATCTTTACATTTAAAAATCAAGACTATTACAGAAGTTGGCATGCAATTGTCTGAAACCAGTTCGACAGAAAAGGTGGTCTGGGGTAAATTTCATGTGAAAATCTAGAACTACATCATTATTGATGACAAAATTAACATTTCTGCATGCTCGTGGTCACATCTATTACAACACAATGCATTTCTCATTGCTGCTTGTCTCTGAATTAATTTCCTTTGGAGAGCAGCTCGCGTTCCTCGCATCTGTTGCTTGCACCTGTGCCAGCGCCGTTCTGTGTGTGTAAAGTTTTGTCTAAAAATCCAAAGGGACACATATTTCACTAACACCATGAAACTAGCATTTTCACCTTCTCTAGTTTGTGTTCTAGCTACAGTAAACAGCTACCGCTGTTGATGATGCTAACGTACCTTATGGACCCAAAAAGTCCAGATACATTGCCCTATCAGACTCCACTAACTGAAACCATCTTGTGTGCCTTATGTTTTCTCTGAATTCCTAAAAAAGCACCTGCTGTGGAAGATGCATTGCTTATATAAGCACTCACTCTAAAACTCAAAGCTAAAGCCACTTCCCCAGGGCAAATCCAGCATCTGCTTGTTCCACTTAGCTGGATGCTAAAATGCGCTTCATATTTTAGTTTGTGACCCCTAACCCTTCAGGCCATGTTTAAGGTCTGGTAATATATCGCAGCTTGCCTGAGACAGAGAGCTAAATATAGTCATTCAGCCTTGTTATTGTGTTAGCATGGAGGCTAGCAGCTTATGCAACAACAGAAGTTGTGTTTAGATGTTATTCCAATACAGATGTCCTATATGAAATGCATGTTTAAAATTACATCCTGCTGTTGATGTGAACTTGGCAGACATTTGAGTGCTGTAACAACCGTTAAACATTTGATAACTTTAGTGCAGTGGCTAATTGCCAACCTGTCATCATAAAAGGCGGTGTGCTAACTTTAGTCATTCAATGCATGTGATGCAAATACAGCACATTTTATTACACCCACTCCACATTTACCTACCTGTCAAGTGTACCACTCACTATCAGGAAGTGGCTGCAACAGGAACTTGTTTGATTGTAATAGCTTATAAGATAATTTCTGATAATCTGCTAATCCTAACAGTTTATTGTTTCCTTAGTTAAGCATGTTAGAATCGCAACCTCTGGAATACATGCAGCACTGAGAGTTAATTGCCTCTCTGTGGTGACAACTGGTTTATTTTCCATTAGCATGGGATCGAATCATGGGGACACATTTGGCATGCTTGTTTTCCCTCCAGCATGTTGAAGACCCCTTGATGGGCGCTAAAAGTGTGTTGTGGTGATATGAATGGCAAATAAGCTCCGTGTTCTTTCAGTGTATGTCAACCGTGTGTTTGCCCACTGCAGTGACACACCCATTTATCAAGTCCTTCAAATGCAACCTAGCTTGTATTGTGTGCAACTGAGTACATTCCTTACTAGAGGCCATCGACTGCCTGTTTTCCTCAGGGAAATTATCACAGACAAGGTCAAAAGGGATCTGTGTCTTGCTTCAGATCATGATCTACTTACTGTCTGGCTAATATTGTTCTGGAACACGGAACACTGGGCAAAGAAAAAGGTGATGGTATCATAAAAGGCGACGTGTACATTTTGTCTCTAACAACCAATTGTCACTCAAAAAGTCTCTTCTATTAGGTTGGGGACTGAGAACCGATTTTGAATTAGAATGAGTTTATTTAAAGAAATGAATATAAATGGATGGTTTTCATGATATTTGGTTCCATTAATGTGTGCATTGTTCCAAATAATTTGGTCAGAACATTGTATTACAATCCTTTCTGAATCTACGGCATGTAACATTGGTAAGTTAATATTATTTGGCATTTGGCATATTATTTTTTTATGCATAAATCTACCAACTTTAGCAAATTTTATGCTTAAAATTAGAAGAACTATTTATCAATGGGTTTAAAAATTAATTGTGCGTTTTGTTTAATTTTTTTTGTGTGCATTAAGTCTTGCATACACTTATTAGCTTACATATATTTAGTTCTCAAGTAAATGTGTCTTGGTTTAAAGAGCTTTAGATATTTTTCTCTGGAGAACAAGACTGAGAAAATAGTTAGAAAAAGATGCAGCGCACACTGCTTGCGCTGTATTTTCGTTTTGTTGCATGCACAATAAGATTTGGATTAAATGAAATATATATTTTTAAATCTTGCATTAAACAACATTTTGCACATAATTTACCTCAGATTGCAATCTCACAACTCCAGTGAAGCATACTGTACATTTCTTTTGCCAATGCAATGTAGATTATTCACCGATTCGTCACAAATTCTTTAGCACTTAAGTGTTCATTTAGTTTTAGTGCTTTCTAAGAAAATACAACAGGTTCTGTGCTTAAGTTGCAGTTAGTTGGCACTAAGTTACAACTTATGCGCTACTGATTTGTGTGTTGCCCCAGTAAACATTCATATTTCATACAGTTCCTGAACATTAATTATTTAAAAATACAGTTTGTTCTATTCCATGATTAAATATCACCTTTAACAGCTATGTGAGCAAAAGAAAGTTTTAGCAACCGTAAAATGCATTGTTAACCAAAAGCACTTCTGTTTACAGATTTAAAGGCTGTTTATCGGGTCAATAGATGTAAATTAAAGACTAAGCTAGTTACTAACTGGCTGAAGTGTGAATTTATGATGCATCCCGACCCACTTCTTTATTCCCAACTCTGATAATAGTACAAACCTGTGTTCTCAGTATCTCGATTTCCATTCATAACAAACCCATCAATCAAAAAGTTTGTTGGCAAGTCCTTGAGAGGATTTTTTTTATATAGGGAGTATAAAATCAAGCGATTGGCGGAGGTAGAATGTGGCATGGCTCGGGCAAACGGAGCGATGAGTTGATCTACGGCCTTAATTTCCACCATATGGCCTTGAGTGTAAAAGTTATTGCTTGATTTCAAACACATGCTTTCTCAGGCCAGTAAACCTACAGGATTGTGGGATGTCAGTCAAGTCTGCTCCCAATGAACTGGAATCAGCTGTATTAGCCAGCGTGCTGTTGTGTAACTCTGACTTTCGGCTGGATTTTTGCCCGAGTGTTGAAGCCAAGACTGAAGCCCTGGAGCTCCACCACGAGATTCCGCTTTAGATAAACGCTTGTCTGATATGCACAGCTTTATCATTGATTCCATTGTCATCATTTCAGGCACTTCACTAACACAATCTTCGTTAAAAACCAACACCAGACCTGTTTTCCTGCGACCACCTCAGGCGACTTAAGTGGATTTGCAATTAGAGTAATGCACAATCATCCATGAAATCTCATAAAACAACATTGAATTAAAGAGAGCTACAAGAGACTGAGCAATTTAAGTAGGAAAGGTGGGAAGAATGAGTACAAAGAACGTCTGAAAGCGATACTTAAACCAGGCCTATAACCTGATTTAGGGGGTCACACGCGGTCTGCGGGGACAAGAGAAAGATTTGCAAATCATTAGTGGCTCTTAATTGAATATTTTCCTCCTTTTGTTCGACGCCGTTTCATTTACAAGCTGCAATCGTTCTACCTTTCGTGCTTCCAGTGTTTTTAATAAGATTAGCACTGCAGTTTAAGGTGAAGTCTCTGCAGATAAACATTTCGGTCGCTGGAGAGTTTGAAAGTATGACATGCTATTGTGGTTTGAAGTCAAAAGTGATAATGGCGCAAACGTCAAACGTCATAATGAGGTATTGACACTCTTGAATAGTGAGGCTGAATGAAATCTGAAGGACTGCTGCGGTGCAAAATTTTCGTCTGTCTAGGTTGCTAATTTTTTGAGATATCCTTGGGTAAAGGACAACTTTTGTCTGCACTTATGAACACTGGCTTTTTTTTAGATACTGATAGAGTTTTCATTTGATTGTTTGTGTTTTGTTTCAGAAGCAGCTTTTTTCCCCCTGTGACCTTCAGCCTCATGCACTGAACAGATTTAGCCGTTTATTTGTACAGTGAGTCACACTACTGCTGACGTGTTGGCTTTGTGCATGTGCGAGTTTCTGTTTGAGTTAACCTGGCAACTGTCACTCTCTCAGCTTAGATTGATCTGTTTTCTCTGTCTATCTGGTTCTCTCCCATTATTCTTTCATCTCAAAAGGCAACTCGAAGCCAACATTCTTCCCTTTATTGCTTCGCCGCCTCCTAAACAGTATTTGGACACTTTAAAAGTGTCTGAATGTCATTGCATTAGATATCTAAATATCAAACCAAGTAGCATTTGCGCTCAAATGCTGCGGGAGTTTTTTTAATGTTGCTTTTCTTCAACCTTCTATGCTTAATCAACTGGCATTTTATATGATTTTTGGTGGATAAATTAAGTCAGTTCTCTTCAAATTCAACCTTAACCTCTGTAACATACAAAATAGGCAACCGTATATAATGTCATGCCTGAGCACTTCTGTTTTTAGTAAATTGTAATTTACAAAGAGTAATCATTTCGGAGAGTTAAAAGGCATTTCTTAGCCAACTTTTTCCACTTTATTGCTTTATCTCCTCCTACAGTGGCCCTAAACAGTAATTGGACACTTTAAAAAAGTCTGAATGTCATTTCATTAGATATCTAAATATCAAACCAAATAGCATTCTCGCTCAAATGCTGCAGAACTTTACTTTTCTTCATCATTTTTGCTTAATGGCTTTTAATCAACTGGGGTTTGGTTGGTTTGTCGTGAATACATGAAGTCATTTCTCAAGTTCAATTACAACCTCTAGCATACAAAATAATTTCATATCCCGCAATAATTATAGGCAGCGATATTTAATGTCAAGCCTGAGGACTTCAGTTTTTAGTAACTTGTTTATTACAAAGTTATCCTTTCAAAGCATTATATAAACTGAAAACTCATACAGTGGCCCTAAATAGTATTTGGGCTCTTAAAAATGTCTAAATGTCATTGCATTAGAAAACTAAATATCAAACCAAGTAGCATTTGAGCTCAAATGCTGCTGTAGTTTTTCTAATACTGCTTTTCTTCATCATTTTCGCTTAATCAGCTGGTGTTTTGGTGATTTTTAGTGAAAACCCTGCCCTCCGATGACATCAGCAAACCTGCATGTGAAAAATGATTGGTAGGCAGGAGTAGTGTTGTCAAAAGACCCGGTATTTCGGTACCAAGTCG
>NW_015622119.1:0-6052 GCF_001515605.1 Sinocyclocheilus anshuiensis | reverse complement strand
AAATAAGGACAAACAGGAACTAAACGGGAACATACACGTGACAGTATATTTATTATGTATATATAAATACACACATGAATGTATATATTTAAGGAAAATATGTTATGATTATACGTATATTAAATATATTTATATATAATATAAATTTCACGCATATAAATACAAACATGTACATTTTTTCAAAATATATACTGTATGAGTGTGTGTATTTATATATACATAATAAACAGTACACACACACATATTATGTTAACCAAAACTTTTATTTTGGATGCGATTAATCGTGATTAATCGTTTGATAGCACTAGTATATACACTACCAGTCAAAAGTTTGGGTTAGATTGGGTTAGAAATTAATATTTTTCTTCAGCAAGTGTGCATAAAATTTATATCAACAACACTGATAATCATGATTAAAGTTTCTCGAGCAGTACATCAGCATATTAGAACGATTTCTGAAGAATCGTGTGACACTAGAGACTGAAGTAATGCTGCTGAAAATTCAGCTTTGCATCACAGCAATAAATTAATTGTTTTATATGTTAATATATTTTAAAATGTATTTTAAATTGTAATATTTCACTATATTCCAGTTTTACTGCATTTTTGATCAAATAAATAAAACCTTAAGCATAAGAGACTTCTTTCAAAAACACTGAAATCTTACAGACCCCAAACTTTTGAACAGTAGTAAGACATAAACTGTTTTGTGTAGGTAAATTTGAAACATCATTAGAAAATGGCTACATTAAGATATCAAAATACATGTGTATGATTTATATATGCCAAACTGTTCTCACTCACTTGAATTCCTCCTCCTCTTTAGAGTTCTTCTTGAGCTGATACTTCTTGGACAGATTCCTATAGTAAGAAAAATAAGACACTTTGTTAAAATGTTAAAACACTTTATTCTATAAAGCAACTATAAACAAGTAATATGTAAATGATGTTTGTTTGAACCAGCACAACAGTGGCTGAACCAATGGTGTGAGTTTTATCTGTTTGTTCAAACAATGGCAGATAGAGAGAGTATTTAGTCATTATTTTTGTAATTACGTATGGTAAGTAGTGGTACATAAATTGCACATTTAAATAGGAATTAATAAATAGTTTAAAAACAGTTACTCTAACATAAAAAAACAGCAATTTAGCAAACATTTCTCCCACCAAAAAAGCAAAGACATTTCACTGATTTCAAAGGTGTCTTTGTTTCCCAATAATTTGAATGAGTGAAATTGTACACGTCAGTGACAAATAAGATCTAATGGTGCTTGTGGTGCAACGCGAGACTGCAGTGCAAACAAAAGCTAATATTGTCACCATCAGAATAATCGTATCATCCCACTAAACAAGGAGTCCGATTCATGAGGCTGACCTTTGTCAATAAGAATGGAAAACTGAGTACAGGAAGACGAGAAATGACACAGTGAAAATGAGAAAACCATTGCTTTATACATGAATATCATGTGATTAATTTCAAGAGGGCCTATAAATGGCTTAAAATCAATTACGATGGTGAGAGCGCATGCTGACGGTGCCGCCCCATCGATGCTTTTTCCTGCAGCTTTCCTTCACTCTATCTCTCCCTCTCTCCGCACACACCCAACGCTACCTCCCAGGAGTCTGACGTGTTGCTAGGCAGATCACCATCTTGCAGTTTCTTGACAAGACCCCACCGATGCAGTTGCTTTATTGTCTGCTAGTTTCCCTACGATTGGCCTAAATGGGCCGCCCTATGCGTCAATACGCAACGGCAAATAGGAAAAAGGTTGATAAAGCCATAAATAAATCCTCATTAGAATAACCCAACCCAGCGGTTTTTAAAGGACTATTATTCTTTGGTCAGACAGATCCATGTCGATGCCGTTTATCTGCTAACATGTGCTTAGCGCTTAATAAATCTTTCACCCATGGCTGCGATCTGAACAAAAAAAAAAGCCTCTGGGAGATGTTGTGAATTAAAGACTCTTTCTTGAGAGCAAAATACAGTCTGACACAGTTATTAAAAATAACAACAATGCACGGATTGAGCAAACGGCTACGAAAAGAGGATTTTCTCTTATGTGATCAGAAAATACAAACAGAAAGGGCCTGTTTGTTGCACGGCGAGCAGCGCCGCTGTGGGGTTTCTTATAAACGCTGAGGTTTCTCTGCGTATGTCATGATGCTGGTAAGTCATCCGGTGTCCTCAGGGTCAACATCTCCAGTGGAAACTGCTGCTTAATAAACTTCCAAAATGCAGCCAGCAAGAAATATTACAGAATCAGTGGTAGATAACAGAATGTGGGTCAGAGCCATGGAAACCCAGTATCCATGGTAATACACGTCGGACATGTGACCCGTTTTATGTTTGTTCTTACTGACATAATACCTTGCCCTCATAAAACACCATCTTTTTGAATATTTGTATGCTTCAGTTGTCATTTACTGTGAATCATACGTTACATACGTCATTCATTTTTTTATTGAATTTCCACCAAAAAGAATTATAATATATACAATTACTGTGGTTACACCTCGACAAAATTCTATTATTTATTAATATTTTATTAAATTCAGAAAATATTACTGATTATATTACAACAAAAAACTTGAACTGAATTGAGCTGGATAATAACACTATTGTTTTCTGAAGCTGTTTCATAATTGATGAACTTTGCAACATTGACAGTTAATGAACTGAAGTGAATCAACACTGAATCTGAACTGAGGTAAATAATGACACTATTGTCTTCTGTAGAGCTGCTTTACAGCTAAAATTGAAGCTGTTTCAGAATTTATCCATTTTGAAACATTAACAGTTACTTTTCTGTGTATTACTGTGAAAAAAGCTGCTTTCAAACAATCTGTACTGCATAAAGCACTATATACAACTTCAACTGACAAAACATGAGCATCTAATTCATGATAACATTACCTTATCATTTTAAGAACTACAAATATGAGCCACAAATCTGTCTTTATCTTACCTGATCTGTTTAGCATAGCTCAGTTCAATTTCAGACCGTTCCTTCACAAACTTGGTGTAGCGTTCCAAAAACTCAATGCCCCACTGAGTGTGTTTCTCTAAATTATCAAACTGATCCTGCAAAAGACAGAAAAACATCAGACCGAAAGTTAACATATGAACGACTAACCATTTCGAGCGTCTCACGTTCATATAACATTGACAAAATATGAAATTGCAGTGAAGGTAGAGTGCCGACAGAACACTTTAGGAGATAAAAATGATAGATTTTGCTTTGATGGATTTGATAGAACTGTGAAAGAGGGCCCAAAGGAGAGAGATCAAAATACCCTCATAATCAAAGTCATCCCATATCATTTCACGAGTTTGCAGTATTCTCTGACACTGGCAACGTGTCAGATCCATTATTCAGCACTGCTAGCCCTCCAGCTGTAACATGCCTAATGCTTATCGCTATATACACAGTACAAACTTCATCCATCACAGAGTATTTAACTTGTTTTAAAACTTATTAACCACTAGGTTACTGTTACAAAACATATTGATCTGAATCTCCTGTGGCATCCATAATATAGCTTTTAGAGCATTTGACCATTTAAATAGTCAATTTGAATAATGATCAGTCTATTACTTATTATTATTAGTCATTTAACTATTTTATCCACAGTCAGCAACATTTTCAATGTCTGTAACTTTGTGTTTAATGCACAATGTCTTAAACTTTAATACAGTTAAGATGTCAAATTAAAGTATTTTAAAAATCAACTTTTCCTTAAACTTAAATTATTGTCAACTACAAGGAGCATTGTTGTCATAACCTACTAATGTATGAATGCTGTAATTTAGTGTGGTTGTTCAAATAACTTTATACCATCCCATACCAATCCCGATATATATATATATATATATATATGAAATATGATGATGGAAGGCTTTTAATGAAATTAAATGAAAACTTGCTGATTCAGATGATACGAGTTCTGTCACTTAACTTCCATTTACATGACTACAAATCAAATTATATATAAACTTGGTTTTAGTCCTATAAATCCTTTTAAAATATTACCCTCATAATATTTTACAAAGGCTTACAAGCTTCTACTGTCACCTGAAGAGGGTGGTGGCCATGTAAAATGATTTCACCCATAACTTATTTCTAATTGGTTAAACTGCTGATGTTACAATTTACCCCATATTACCACATTCCCTGGTCTCTTCTACACATATTACAACAAATTAAGATTAAGTGGAAGCTTGCAAAGTCTAAACTTTTTGGTTACCAGCCCAGATGTTTAACCACAGGCTACACAACCTTAAATATTTTATCCTACATTATAGTGTTGTTACTAGGTTAAGGCTGCATGATGTTACAGCCAACAATGGACAGTCTTGAAACTATTACATATTTAAGATCATAATAGAAGTGCGGTGCAACAATATTACACTATTACTTTATTACATACACACTGCAACATCAAAGCTGAAAAAAGGACATGCATGGCATGGGGAATAGCCTGTGCAGCTGCTCCAGCCCCATTCACTCGCATGTGGTTAGGGCCAGTATTAGCCCAGGATTATTGCCATCCAGTGTATTTAGTCAATGCTGACGGCTAATAATTGCTTTTAACGAGCTTTAGAGAGCATGCATTTGCTTGCATTAAAATATCTAGACGTGCATGCAAAAGATTCGGTGCTAAATGAAAGATTTCTGTAAGAGTAGCTGGAAATTGCGGTCTGCATCACTGTAAAATGGGTGGTGCGGTGGGCTATTTATCTGTCACTAATGGGCATATGCATGTTACTAATGGAGATCCTAAACATTTTGTGCACTATGTTGCTTGATATCTTTCAGATGCAATCGCCTCAGTGTCTCGCGGCTGTACTCACCCACAGCTCCGTCCCCCAACTGCAGCTCATGGTTTCGAGGCAGTTCCTCCGCGATAATCCTCTGTTTGAATGCATGCGTGATTCTCGCCCAGGAACAGCTTTCAGATAAGAAAAATAACACTAACTGGTGTAATACCAGCATATACCGTCAAGGATTTGTGCCTCGATCGGCGAGACCGTCCGTTTTCACCTCCGCATTCTGTAAATTGCCGATGAAACTGGAAATGAAGATAATGCCTATGTACTCGTGCATTCACGCGCCTCAGACAGAGCTAGACGCCCACGCGCAGAGCAGAGCAGCACGCAGCGCGAGATCCACCTCACACCAGTTACTCAGATAAACTGCTAAGTGTATGTGTGTTAGTGGATTCATGCGACACATTCGAACACATTAATGGGAAAGGAAATTTTCAAATGTTTTATTTTATTTATTTTTTCATTTCATTTCTTCCTTTGTCCCATTCCAGCTGTAAAAAACTTAAGTTCTATTTTACTATCTGATTTCTAGTTAGTTGTAGTTTATCT
Organism: Sinocyclocheilus anshuiensis; assembly: GCF_001515605.1. Classification (NCBI taxonomy): domain Eukaryota; kingdom Metazoa; phylum Chordata; class Actinopteri; order Cypriniformes; family Cyprinidae; genus Sinocyclocheilus; species Sinocyclocheilus anshuiensis. The sequence goes on along the minus strand of NW_015622119.1, from coordinate 672 downwards.
AGTGCCTCTATAGTGTACAAATTTGCTCTTGTAAAATAAAGAAAAACAAAAGTTCAAGAATAAATTCAAGAAAACATTTTTAGCAGTACTTTCTAGATTGAAAACAGTTTTAACAGTTTTATAATAATGTGTAACTTATAACAATTTAATAATAATAATACTTAGTATTATATTATTATTATTACATAAATATATTAATAATGATGATGATTATGATGATAATAAAAATTGGGACAACGTAAAAAAGATAGCTTTCCTCTATAATATAATAGGCCCACCTTTTTATTAAAAACACTAACATTTTAACATTATATTCTGCTTATCAGATCATTATGTAGTGTTCACTTGCATTTAAAAATCGGGGGAGGGGGGAAATTATATATCTTTTCAATGGACGCCTGAAGTACGGACCTGTAGTCGAACCCCCTGGCTCTAAAGGTAATATTTGAACATTTTAAATACTACTTATAAGTTATAAGTTAAGTCTTATTAAGTCTAAGTTAAGGTAAGTTAAGTTAAGTATATATATATATAAGTTCAGTCTGTTTATTTAGTAATCAGTGGGTATTTGGAACTAAATAAAATAACACCCTAATTAAAAAAAAATGAAATAAAATGAAAAATTATCCTACAAATGAGGACAATAAAAGCAGTCAAAACTAACAAAAGAGC
>NW_015622118.1:0-5235 GCF_001515605.1 Sinocyclocheilus anshuiensis | reverse complement strand
TTGTAACACTTCAAAGAGAAAGGAAAAATTTTAATTGCATCATATATATCCCCTTTAAAGGAACTGTTTTCTATATATTTTAAAATGTAATTTATTCCCGTAAAGGCAAAGTTGAATTTTCAGCAGCAATTACTTCAGTCTTCAGTGTCACATGATTCTTCAGAAATTTTAATATGCTGATTTGGTGCTCAAGAAACATTTCTTATTTATTATCTGTGAAAACAGATGTGCTGCTTAATATTTTTGTGGAAACTATGATACATTTTTTTTCCAGGATACTTTGATGAATAGAGTTCAAATTAACCATCATTAATTGGAAATATAATTTTTTTAAACAAGGCCTTTGTTTCTGTTGCATTTTTTAAAATGTAATTTTTTTCAGTTTTAAATTGATTCAAAGTAATAATTCTAAGATTTCCAATCTGATCGAAGTAGTATTGTGAAGTGTCTGTTTTCATCCCATCTGGGATCGTCTACTTGGGCTGTCTTAGTTACTATCAGTCAGAACGGCACTCCTGAGTCCTGAGCTCACCAGACTTCACATAAGAGTTTCCCCCATGCCCGTTCTCGCCTTTATCTATTTCTCCCCTGAAGAACCATCTGTGTCCAACCCCTTTGCATTTAAATGCTACCAAAATTGTATTCTTTGGGCCCTGATGCAAGTTAATTTTGTAGCTTTGTAGCAGCGCTTAAAAGGCCATCTGCTGGGTTTCACGTCCATCTCCTCTGATAGATGTGCATGATCTCTCTCATGTTGTGTCTTGAGTGTCAAATCCTCGAGTGCCGTGCCTCAGCCCCCTCCTTGTTGCACACCACATGCGTGTTTGTTCCAGGCAGTATTTGGTTGGGGGTGATTCCGGAGAATAGGAATGGAAGTCGGAAGCGTGACAGTCCTGTGATGAAGGAGGAGCTGTGAGGACTGTGTGGGAAGAGAAGGCCTATATAAAGCCTCGCAGCAACTCTGGTTTACAAATGCTCGAGACGGATACAGAACAGGAGCTGCAATCTGACAGAAGAGCTTCCCTCCAGTTTCTTCATCTTCTACCAGCAGTCTGGCTTTCTGCTTTAAAAGCGTGGATTTGGAGACTGACTCACCTTGCAAGAGCTTTGTTTAGAAGAGGAATTTGAAAGAAACCTTCCTCATTCATCCAAACCTACAAACTTCCAGAATGTCCACACATGCAGTGGAGATGAGCCATTTGAATGCTTTGGCTGTTCACCGAATGTCTTTGGCTTTGAAGGAATTTCCCCAGATGGTGGGCTTGTCCAGGACCCAAGACTGCAACAGGGCCCGCTCCGTCCTGCAAAGGAAGAGCCAGTTCAGCTGCGACAAGATTGCTGAGGAGGTGGACGAGGAAGGACCGTTCACAGTGGAGGAAGACAAATCACGGCGCACATTTTTGCACTCGCTTGAGAGTCTATGCAGATGCATGCAAGGACGTCAGTAACTCTAGGAGCCTGCAGGCTGGTTTGGACCTCACCTTGTACCTGAATGGACTGAGAGACTGAGATTCAGTGTAGAATGGAGACTATTTTAAGGGAACAGTCAGGGTAGATGCTTCATAATGAAGCCAGACTGACTGACCCAAACTGGTTAAACTGTAATATATGTTTCTGTTCTGATTTTTCTTTGCACTAGTAAATGGCTAATGTGTAGCATGTTACATTCAACAATAACTGGAAATGTGTTGCATGCCTGTCCATCTAGCTAAGAAAAGCTGTGGAGTTACTGGGCCGCACATTAGCACTGTTATGGTTTTGTCAAAGGCAAAAATCTGTCGAGACTGTTTTATCACAGATGCATATGAAAATAATGGCTTTATATTTTGTCTTTATATGATCTGTGCAATAATGTTTTGAATGTGAAATGTAGATATATTGACTGTTTCCTTGGGCCCTTGATTCTTTAGAGTAATCAAGACTTAAATAAAAATTTGTGTCTTTAATGAGTTCACCCAAAGTGAAAATTCGGTCATTTACTCACCCGCATGTCATTCCAAACCTGCATGACTTCTATGGAACATACGAAGATAATTTGAGAAATGTCTGTGTTTTTTGTCCATACAATGGAAGCCAGTGCTCACCAAATTGTTTGGTTACCAACATTCTTCAAAATATATTTTATATTCCACAGAAGAAGTTAAAAGAAACAGGTTTGGAACTAAAGGGTGATAAATGATGACAGAATTTTAATTTACAGGTGAACTATCATCTTCAGTGTTACCTGGTAATATACAGTGATCTTAAGTCCTACATTGAAGTTTCATTCTCTGTGATATTCTTAAAAACAGAAATAAATTAATGTCATGTGACAATCTGCTTTTGCGGTATGTATGTTTCAGCTTCACACACTGTTCAAGTGTTATTCTTGTTTTTTAAGTTAGTTGGATGATGTTTGTGCACTGTAGTTTTTTTGGTTACTGGGCATGTAGCTTAATTTAATCTTTTCTTGGGATCAGGACATTGAACTTAGACTTCTTCCAAGCTTCCGTTTTTAGCAGTCAGAAGTAATTTGCTGTATGTTCTGCACCTGTTTAGAGGCTTTAAAGGACTATAGCTTGTCTCCAAAAGTTGCAAACACTTCTGCGGAACACAAAAGTAATTTAACAATGTCCAAGTCGCTCTTTTCCATATAAAGTCCTGTTTCATACAAATGCTGTCAGTTTGAAAAACAGTGTCAAACAACTTTGATTTTCTACCAACAGCTATCTGATGGTTAGGTGGCTGTTTAGTTTTATAAATAAAACAAATAAATGAAGAAAACTTGCTCCCCTTCTGAAACTGACTTTGTTTTCAGTTGAAGACATAAATGTCTCTTGCTTTTTACTTCCTTACCTACACTCATCCTGGCTCCATTTTGTTATGTAATGCTCACTAAACATCATTCTACATTTCTTTTCTTCAAATTACTGTTTCACTCAAAAATTTGTCACATTACTAAAGAAAACTGCTTCTGAACACTGCTTCATGTTGATTTTAAATAGCTGGAAATTTTTCTTTCCGTCATATAGTTTTGTAATCGCATTCACCCTGTTCAGTCCTGGCAATGCTGAGACCAGTGAAATTTGTGTTTTTTTCTTACTCATTTATTGATTATTCTGGGCTTGTATCATGATTTAAACAGACGGATGGACAGCCATTAAGTAAATAGTGATTTTAATTTAGTACAATGTTCCTTTAAGCTGAGTAGCAAATTTATGTTTGTTTATTGAAAGGCTCACAAAGTTATATTGAGAGAATAATTAGAAATCATTGTGGTTTCTTCTGGAATTGGCATGAAGTTAAGTTCTAATATCCAATACACTTTATCAATAAAAAACGGGGCTGGGAGGCTCTCTTCATAACACCTTTGTTGAATAGTGTTTGGCTTACGGTCTCTGAAAATCATGTCATCACTGTGGAAGGACAGTATGCTGTTTTGGCAAGATGCTCATTCTCTGCTCATGAAAATGGTGAAGCACGACTCCATGGTTAAAGCTCACGACATTCAACTCATGTGAGCCTCTCAATCTTTTGGTAACCCAAAGGTTGGAAGTGTAGAGAGAACTATTACAGTTGCGCTCTTGAGCAAAGGGACCCAAGTTTATTGTAGTGGGACAGTCCTTCCTTGTAGTTAAAATGTGCTGTAAGTCGTTTTGGATAAAGGTGTCTTCTAAGAACAGGATGTTTTAGTGCCCAGTGTTAAATGTAAGATATTTGGTGGTTGGCATTACTGGGGCATGTTTTCACAGAAGGTCAACATGAATAAATTCTGGACAAAAATGATGTATGTTTGATAGACTCTTATGTATGTATGTATGTATGTATGTGTTTATTTATTGTAGCGAAGGTATCTAAAAAATTATTCAACAAAGAACATTCAACAATACCGTTTCTGTTTAAGTATACGATACTTAATAATCATAAATGGTTAACATGGAAAACAAACAAATGCATTTTTGAGAGTGTTCCTTCAGAAATGATGCATCATTAGTTATGAATTTGAGTAGACCTATCTCAGTAGATTTCAGTCTAGAATATATTTAAGACCTGCAAATATGTTTTCATATTTCAATATGTCATATATCTGATCTTGTGTCTTGTTGTTTTCCAGGACAAGTAAATCATGACAGTAATTGATCAAGACAGCTAATCATTATTTGTTTAGCTTTTTTTTAAAACTCATTGCTGCTGAGGGATGAAGGATTTCTTTCCTCCATTAGGGCTCTCTGTTGTCACATCATAATTCTTGTCTCACACCTCCTCAAGTCCTCCAACATACAAAGATATTTTTGTAGACATTCAGCATCAGCAGAGCTTGACTGTCTTCCTGAAATATATGACAGCAGCTTGCAGACCTTGTCTACAAACAGGGTCCATCATTGCACCTCTCTGGCTGTTCCGAGCCCTTCGAAATGGAAATACAGTCATTGTAATATGGTGAACCCCAAACATTAACCGCTGAAAGCAGCAACCCCTGTCTGTTTGTCTGTAAAAGGGCGTTATGTTAGATGTTAATGACGGTGACACCAGTGCCAGTGGTGTAAAGTTCCATATTGCCTCCTGGTGCCTAATTTGCATGTAATTTTGATAGATGGCTTAGATTCAAGGCCTGTGTCTTTTGGAGGTGGGTGGAGAGGTTAATTTGTTCATTATAATGGTTCAGTTTTTTCTCCTCGAATGCCAGTCTCATCATTCATTTGCCCGCCCACTTGAATTAATGATAAAACATTTGCACGCTGATAAACAGTATTGATAAAAAGTGCAATTGATGTTTTCTAATCACAGCAGCATTATTGACTGGACACATATATATTCAAAAACACCTGATTTCTGAGTATTTGGAATAAAGAGCTAAAGCAAAAGAACAGTATCAGCACTGTTCAAGGCATATGGCTGGTGAGAAAAGATAAGCTTGCTATAAATTTGTATTTTTGAATTGACTTATTTCTGAATTTCACCCTTCTTTTTGTAAAGGATGCCAGAAAATAGCTTTTAAGAAAATACCCAAAGCGGAACTAAAAGACCTAATTATTTGAGCTCTTTACTATTTATGGGTTCATTCCAATGGCTTCTGTTCCTCCATTGACCACTTATATCCTTAGGGAAGAAGGAACATATTTCATAATACAAGACTCCCCATATTCAGATACACTCTTAAAAATTAAGGTGCTTCAACAGGTTCTTCACAGCGATGCCATAGAAGTACCAGTTCAGTCAAAGGTTCTTTAAAGAACCATCTCTTTCTTACCTTTT
>NW_015622117.1:0-6365 GCF_001515605.1 Sinocyclocheilus anshuiensis | reverse complement strand
AACACACCTGCCTGTAATTATCAAGTAACTCTGAACACCTTGATTAGCTGGTTCAGGTGTGTTTGATTAGGCTTGAAATCTGATTCGGGCTGAAATCTGCAGTATGGTATCTATCCGGGAGCAGGGTAGGAGACCCCTGCCCTAAGTGCTTAAAAGCCTCTGAGATCTCTCTACTGGGATCTTGGTCCATTCCTCACTTGAAAAACTGTCAGATGACTGATGATCTTTGGTTTTCATATTGCCACTGCTTTCTTCACATTCCACCAAATAATTTTAATGATATTTAAAACTGAAGACTGAACAGGCCCCTCTAGAATATTCTACGAACCAAGCTTCAGTAGATTTAGATGAATAGTTTGGGATGATTGCCCTGCTGGAAAGTCCGGTGATCATCAGTTTCAGTTCATGCTCCAAAGGCATCACAATCTTGGCCTGCTACTTCAAAGAATCCATTATGTCCTTCTTGCAGTCAAGATTTCCACTTCCTGTAACAGCAAAGCACCCTCATAATAAGACTGGTCTACCTCCATGATTGACCACAGATATGGTGTTCTGCTCATAAGTCTTGGCTTTTTTACACCAGACATAGGCCTACTGCTGATCCATGGGTTCAAATAGTTCCAGTCCGTTCACATGACTCTCCAAAAACTCTACACCATCTCAATATAAAATAAGACATTCTCAATCCTAAACACACAAGAAGAAGAAAAAGCTTATTTTGTAACTTCACACACACCATCAAAATTAAATTATACAGTAAGAATCCCACTAATTGGAGGAGCATTCACATTACACATTGAGCATCATGTCAAGACTGTGTTGCAAACATGACATTTCACAACAAAGCTGGAAAAATGTTTTTAAAACCCACAAGCAAATGTGCATTATGCAATGTGTGTGTGTGTCTGTGCAGACAGAAATTGTAACAAATACTGTCTTGAGAAAAACTATTTTGTTAAATGTTTGCAGTTTACATTTCAATAATATTGTATTTTTTTATAGTTTTATTAGCAATTTAGCAAACTTAATTCAGGGTGTATCCAGTTGATAAATGCTGTATAGAACACAGCTATGAAAGAGTGCTCTGGGGTTTGCGTGGCTATGTAACAATTGTTGTGGGTTTGGGAAAATGACATGATTATGCAACTCCTTAAGAAAATATTTAGAATGCAACTGTAAACTGCTGACACTGGCAGAATATTTCAAAAATCTTTGATCTTTACCTAAATCTAATTTGTTGACATATGTTATTATCTTGGTAAACTGCATACAACAATACCTGTATTTGATTTACACAGCTGGTCTTTCATGGGAGTCCCTGTCCACTTTTCAGTCAGTATATAGTCTATATATTACACTGATTCAAGTTTCACAACGTTATGTAGCCTACACAAAACTTACTTCATTCTGAAACAGACAAGTACTTGATGTTCAGTCAGTGATTCAGATGTGGATTCAGTTACTGCTCTGACAGATGCAACAAGTTCATCCAGTGAAGGATTCATCATTCTGATTTAGACAAGTAGCCTTTCAAATGATTCATTAAAAGAACTAGCTTGTTTCTGAATCGGACAACACTTGCCATGTCACTCATACAGTATGTTTGTATTTTGCTGTATTTTTATCTAATCAGATTGCAAGCTCACATTCACAACCCGTTTGCACTGAAAGATTCTGCCTCCTAAAAGAGGTGCAGGAATCACTTCTCTAATGCATTTAGTTATTTAATATTCATCCAGGTCACAGCAGAAGTCTATAATAACTAGGATTGTATCCATTGATAATTAAGTTAAAAGTATTTTCACTTCGGCTGGGGATATGTGGGAATCTGTCACCCCCAATAAACTAAAGCCAAGTACAGCAGAGCAAAATATGTCGTTTAAGTTGGATTCTGTTCAGGAATGGCAAAATGAGGACCCACAATTTGCAGATGTTTGTAAAGTTATCTGCCTGGGTGTGTGCAGTGTGTGCTTAACTGTGTGTTGGGTGTGTGTAGGGGGGTTGGTCTAAAATAACTTGCTGCTTTGGCATGCGTAAAGGACATGAGATTGGGAGACTGCTGGCTAGTTAGTTTCAAAAGGGATACTACTGTCAATATGACGTTAAAATTTTCAGTCTTTATAATCAGAATTTTAATCACATAGGTTATTGGATAATACTACAAACCTGCATCAGCTCTGGTTCATTTTTGGTATGGGACTCCCAGTTTTAACAATCCAGTCGATTCCTAATAGACAATCAAGTCTTGTCCTTCATTTTCCTCTTTTGTTGGTAAACTGGGCTGCGAATGAGAATTCATGTACACGTGCATGTAAACGTCCATGTCTTGAACTCAGTAGTGTCCCCATTATAAAGTGTCCCTTTATGGTGCATAATGGGTGGTTGCATAGGATAGACGAAGGATGAGGCTCTCTTTAAAGTTACAAAAGTCCAGCATACCAGATCGTGTTCCCTGGATACCCAGCATCTATTTATTATCCTTCTCCCCTCTGTGACCTCCCCTTTATTTTAAACCTCTGATTCATCTGCAATTCAACCCCTAAAAACCGCAAAACACCTCTAAGTTTACAGCCTCTGGACGATACCATGAGCAGGTGTAAATTAAGTGAGATTTTTCAATAATTTCTGTGCGATGTATTGATGCCTTTATTTTTGGAATCCCATCATACAGTATGTTGTGTCTAGAGAACACTAAAGGATACAATAGCAGTTTAATTTAATTCACCCTATAGAACTGGTTGCTAGCAAGCAACAAGTTGACATCAAGAGGAGAACATCTATTTTTTGGTTTTATAACAGCAGGAATCTGCCAATTAAGATTAGTCTATCTTGTCACAGGCGTTTGCTCTGCATGTTAGCGGATGAAGGGATGCAAGGCGATAAACTTCTAACACAGGGTTTCAGCCTTATTGACAGGTCAGGAAACCATCGTGGTCACTGAGGGCTATTTGATGTTACATCTTTTTCACCTGGTTGGGTTAAAATAGAACTTAGCGGCTGGTGTGATGCAATCACCACGCATAGCTGAAAGCTCCTGGGATTCTGGATAGAAATTGCAGCCAGCGAATGGACGGCAGAATGTGCTTTTCAGGTTAGTGCTTAGACAGACATCGCTGGGGACATGGACTTGAAATGGAATGGGTGGGGGTTGTTGCTAATATCTATATCCTAGCAACTGAAGGGGTATGATACCATGTCCAGTTGTTGTCAGGGATTGGTCAGCATGTTGGCATTGACGCCGCCCCTTTGCTTGTGGGCTGTAGAAAGATTAAACCAAAATTAAAACATCCTCCACACTTGATTCACTCCTGTGCACTTGACCTTCTAGCACTTTAATCTGCCTCACGGTTTCTTTTTTTGTTTATGTTTTTCATTTATTTGTAACTCCAGATCTGCTGTAATACATGTGCTTGGGCCACTTGCCGATAACCTTGACGACCTCAGTAAAGACCCCAATCTGGCAGTATGACCTCTCCTTATGCAGCAGTACAGTTCTGCCCAGAGCGAGCCTTTCAACGGTAAGATGGGAGTTACAGTTTGTTGGCCAGTTCTGAAGAGCCATTTGTAAGGTCACTAGGTTTATCTTGACCACTTACTTGGGCATGCACACATGGTGCATGTGGTTTTATTTAGTTGCTTCATTTGTAATTAGATATGAGCACATATTGCAAAGTAAGGCCTGCCTGTTTCTATGGTCCAGAACAGTGTGTTTGTTCTTATTCTCCTCATTAAAGAGTTACTGTCTGGACTGAGACGTGCTGGAGGTGCTAACAGTTGTGTCTGCTTCTCCAGCTGCTGCCTGGCTATGATATTTATAGTGTGGTGTTCTTATGGCGACAAAGAAAGTATTTTGTGCAGTTTAAGGTGAACTGTCTGGATACTCGATCCTCAGCCTGCTTGTTTGTTAGCTCTTCATGCACTTGCTACTGGACATTTGTTTGTGTGGATCTGAGCAGAGTTCAAATCTAAATAAAGCTATATTAATATAGATAGGGATTCAGTTTTCATGCTTGTATCGTTAATGATGTTCTAATGTAGTATTCCATTTCAATTGGCACCTCTTTAAAAAGGCAATTGAAATAGCAGTTTCATACACTACATGCATTTTTAAATACCAGCTTTCCTTAGCAGCTCTGAATATTTAATCTATCAACTAATAAATTATGGTAAAATAGGTTATATAAAACGAATAGCACCATTTTTTTCCTAATGAGATACTTGTGGCCTTTATGCAATTTGGTATGTTGACAGTAGTCACAGGGTAAGATAGGGAAAAATGAATGCTTGTTCATGTCTGGTTATTTTCAGGTCTGTAAAATTCTCAAAAATATATTGTTTAATTGTACTTAAATGTAAAAATATTGCTAATCTAATGCATGTAAATTTCAGTTGAAAAAAAAATGGTGCTAGTTATCACTTTCTGTGTAGGCATGTAATATAAAGTCTACTTTTAAAATATATATATATTCCACAATCTTTTCAACCCTAAAGTTGACAATTCATTAAACATAAAAAAAATTGCAAATATAAAATTCCTTTTTATATGAAAGTTGGAAAGCAAAAATGGATTTAATAAATTTAGTAAATGTGTCAAATTTAAAACATGTGTTGGCTTAATTATTAGCTGAATTAGCTGACAATTTGCCCTAACAATTGATTTTGATTAGTATACACTTGTTTTTTGACCCTTTCCTGAATGCTAGTGTGGTTTTACACAATGTTCATTTGTTCACCCAACAGCTGAGGCAAAAATTACTATGTTGGAATTTTACTGAAGAATAAATTCACCAAAAAAACCTATTCTAATGTAAAGTTTTAAACCAACAAAACACAAAACCAGAGAAAACATTTGTAATTTATGTAAAACCTTACCGTTACCATAATATATCCCTTTTTGACATCAAGCAGCCTCACTTATCTCTAGGTTGTTAGGTCTTAGCCTATGAGCACATGTGGGTATACCTGCAGAGACTTTTGTTTTTGTGACTGATCCAGCTGGTATCAGTAGGTCTAACCACAAAACAGACGTGTAACGAGTAAAAATAACATCAACAGAGGTTCTCAAAATAAGATGAACATGCGTTTCCTTTGAAGTCAAATGCTCAAAAAGTTAGACCCTCTTGGAAAGATAAATAATCAAATGGGTGAAAATGCTGTGTAGATTTTGTGATTGAGTAATATTTAGTTACCAAGCAGTTAAATCATATTGTCTCACACCTGTTTACTCTGATATGCTTGTACTACATCTGTTCTGTTAGGAAAAAGCTTACTTCACATATTTACCTCATTAATAATGCTATTTGAACAAAGCTGATTGCGTATTTCTTACAACCAACAGTGAACATTTATTATAATTTAAAAATCGAATAAAATCTAATATAAAAAAATTTAATACATGACTATTCCTTATTGGCATGCAGACACATTTTTTAAATACTAAATAAACAAATGCAGAGTGAAACAAGTCCATATGAAATTGTATAACTTTGGGACAGTTCAGTCCTTTGCCACATTTAACAGAAATTGGGGCCGTTCACAGTGAAAGCACGTGTCTAAATGGAGGAGAAATCATGGGGGCCACCATTCTTTTGTCTGAGCCACCATGTCCATCCTGCAGCCCCGGGTTTGAAGGATGAGGGCAGGGTCGGCAGATCCCTTTGAACGTTCCCTGGCCTCTGATTATTGAAGATAGTGGAGAAGCCCCTCTCACTTGTCTCCCCAGATTGCAGGGCTCTGTTTGTTTTGATTGCATTTTCATCGCTGGATGTGCCCAACCTGTCAGGAGACAATGGGCAGCCCTGTTAAGCTGTGACTTTTGACCCCATCCTGTCTGCGAGGGGCCTGGTCTGTGTTTAAGTGGACGCAGTACAGCCTCTCCCTCAGGCAGAATGCATAACTCCCCCAGTAACCAGACACCCACCCACAGCTTCCAAAGAAGCTTCCACTAGAGATGAAGCACACCCTACACATATCCACAATGAAAAACTACAGCTGACTATTGTTTCCAAGAAGTTTATGCCATTTTTAGAGGAATCGAAAAACGAAGCTTCTCTTCCTTTTTTTTATTACCCACTATGAGGAAAAGAAGCAGGATTTCTTGGCTAAATTGGGGGATGCGATGACTGATTTGAGATAATGACAGATGTGGCAGCAACGGTGTTAAAGCAGAATTCAGAGGAAATCTGAGCATGTTTTGGCTTCAGTAATTTGACGGAGAATGACATGTTCCTTTGCTGCATGACTCTAGAATTACTCATTCTCAGGTTGCACTATTTGTTTTATCAGGCTTTATGAGTGCTAATATGTTTGATCCAATTAATAAGTGAACGTCTCGGTTACGTATGGTAACCCTCGTTCCCTGAAGG
>NW_015622116.1:0-6491 GCF_001515605.1 Sinocyclocheilus anshuiensis | reverse complement strand
GTTATTATTGTGGCAGAAATATAACAAGGTCACATTTGCGCAGAGCTTAACATGGGAAGGCAATCAAAGTTTGCTTTGTCCACCCCACACCTCATTTTCTGTTTTAACATTTCAGCATGTCATGATGGACTTCATCGGACTGATTTTGTATTGTGTTGTGTCAAAAGTATCAGATATTGTCTTGTTATTCACTCACTCACCATGAAGAAAGTTGGTTGAGTGTTTTCCTGGTAAAAAGGGTTGTTAACGAAGTAAAGTGTGCTGGAAAGTTTATCTGATGATAATAGGTCCCAGTTTGTAAAGCAAGGAGAAAACAAAAGCTGAATTTGCTAAATTTTAAATTCATTATGCCTATTGATGGAATTGAAAATAAGGTAGCCCAAAAAGAAGCCAGGACAGCTTTCCACCCACATGTTTTTTTCACAGGTCACACCAAAAGGATAACAGGCTCCTGTTTATTCCTAACATTGCATAAACATTCTAGCTCTCACTGAGAAAGCAGCTTTACAGCATATGTACGCTTACATTCTCTTCCTTTGCTTAGCAAGACAGCAATACTGTTTATAAAAGCAGTAAACTAATATTCTGTGCATAGAAGCTCTAACATTGCTTATTGTGCATATAATTTGAGAATTGTTCAAATTCTACATTAAGAATTGTCTTTCTGCATTGCAATTAAGATTTCATTTAAAATGTAAGATATTTAATACGGACAAGCTTTGCTCTTAACATTGCAAAAACAATCTATCTCACAATGAGAATAAAGCTTTACAGCATATGTACGCTGGCACTCCCTTCATTTGCTTAAAACCACTAATATAGCAGCACTGCCTATGTTAGTTCTCTAAACTAAAATCTAAACTGCTCTAAACTAATCTTGATGTGCATAGAAGCTCTAACATGTTGTGCATAAAACTTCTAACATTGTAAGTATTGTCTCTCTGCATTGCAAATAAGATTTAATTTCAATTGTAAGAAACGTTTCATGTGGGCAAGATTTGCTCTCAACATTGCATAATCAAACGATCTCTCACTGATAAAGAAGCTTTACAGCGTATTAAAGCTTGAATTCTCTTCATTTGCTTAGGAGCGCTAACATAGTCTAACTAATCTTGATGTGCACAGAAGCTAAAACATAAGATGTTGTGCATAAAACTTCTAACACTGTAAGTATTGTCTCTCTGCATTGCAAATAAGATTGAATTTCACTTGTAAGAAACGTTTCATGTGGGCGAGATTTGCTGTTAATATTGCATAAACAAACTAGCTCTCACGGAGAAAAGAAGCTTTACAGCATATTAAAGCTTGCGTTCTCTTCATTTTCTTGGGAGCACTAACATAGCAGCACTGATCATAGCAGCTCTAAACTAATCTTGATGTGCATAGAAGCTAAAACATAACATGTTGTGTATAAAACTTCTAACACTGTAAGTATTGTCTCGCTGCATTGCAAATAAGATTTCATTTTAAACTTTAAGGTATTTCATACGGGCGAGCATTGCTACTAACATTGCAAAAACAACCGTTCCACAATGAGAAAGAAGCTTTACAGCATATATACGCTGGCAGTCCCTTCATTTGCTATAAAGCACTAAAACAGCAGCTCTTCATTTGCTTAGAAACACTAACACAGCACTTCTGTTCAGAAGCTCTAACAAAACCTGTTGTGCAAAAAACTTCTCTAGCACAGTAAGCAATGTCTCTCTGCATTGCAAATAAGATTTAATTTCAAACGTAAGAAACATTATTCATATGGGCAAGCTTTGTTCTTAATTTTGCATATTCAAATATATCTCATTGAGAAAGAAGCTTTACAGCATATATATGCTTGCTTGTATTCTCTTCATTTGCTTAGAAACACTAACACAGCAGTTCTGTTCAAAGAAGCTGTAAACTAATAATTTTGTCCTTGAATGCTCTAAGATAACATGTGCATAAACCATCTGAAAGAGAACGAATGGTCTTTCGGCATTAAAATTAAGATTTCGTTTAAAATGTCATTAAGATTTTTCATACGGGCATGCTTTGCTCTTAACATTGCAAAAACAACCTATCTCATATTGAGAAAGAAGCATGTGTACGCTGGCACTCCCTTCATTTGCTGAAAAGCACTAAAACAGCAGTTCTGTTTATAGAAGCTGTAAACGAATCATTCTGTGCATAGAAGCTCTAGCAATCCTGTTGTGAAAAAAACTTCTAACACAGTAAGAATTGTCTCTCTGCATTGCAAATAAGATTTAATTTAACTAATAAGACACATGTTTCATGTGGGCAAGATTTGTCCTTAACATTGCATAAGCAAACTATCTCTCACTGAGCAAGAAGATTTTCAGCATATGTTCGCTTGCCTTCTTACTCATTTGCTTAGAAACATTAATGCAGCAGTACTGTTCAGAGAAGATGTAAACTAATCAGTCTGTTCATAGAAGCTCTAACATAACATGTTCTGCATTAAACTACCAATACATAAAGAATTGTGTTTCTGCATTGCAAATGAGACTTCATTTTAAATGTAAGAAACATGTTTCATTTGGGCAAGCTTTATTACATTAGCTTTACATTGCTTAAACAATCTGTCTCTCACTGAGAAAGAAGCTTTTCAGCATAAGTTCGCTTGCCTTCTACTCACTTGCTTAGAACTATCTAACTTAGAAGCATTAATGCAGCAGTACTGTTCATAGAAGCGGTAAACTAATTATTCTGTGCATAGAACTCTCTAAACTAATCTTGATGTGCATGCAAGCGCTAACATATGTTGTGCATAAAACATCTAACACCGTAAGAATGTCTCTCTGCATTGCAAATAAGATTTCATTTCAAGTGTAAAAACGTTTAATATGAGAAAGATTTGATCTTAACATTGCATAATCAAACTATCTCTCACTGAGAAAGAAGCTTTACATTATATGTATGCTTGCATTTTCTTCATTTTCTTAGGAGCATTAACATAGCAGTACTGTTCATAGAAGCTGTAAACTAATCTTGTTAAATAACTGTTGTGCATAAAACTACTAACACTGCAATTATTGTCTCTCTGCATTGGATTAAGATTTAATTTCAAATTTAAAAAACGTTTCATATGGGTAAGCTTTATTCCTAACATTGCATAAATAAACTATCTCTCACTGTGAAAGTTTTTTAAGAATGTATGCTTGCATTCCCTTCATTTGCTTAGAAGCACTAACACAGCAGTTCTGTTCATAGAAGCTCTAAACTAATCTTGATGTGCATTGAAGCTCTATCATAACATGTTGTGCATACAACTTCTAACACAATAAGAACTGTCTCTCTGCATTGCAAATAAGATTTAATTTCACTTGTAAGAAACGTTTCATGTGGGCGAGATTTGCTATTAACATTGCAGAAACAAACTAGCTCTCACTGAGAAAGAAGCTTTACAGCATATTAAAGCTTGCATTCTCTTCATGCGCGTAGGAGCACATCGGCAGTGCTCATGGCAGCTATAAACTAATCTTGATGTGCATAGAAGTTAAACATAACATAAAACATTAGCTCTAAACTAATCTTGCTGTGCACAGAAGCTAAAACATAACATGTTGTGCATAAAACTTCTAAGACTGTAAGTATTGCCTCTCTGTATTGCAAATACAGTTCAATGAGAAAGAAGCTTTACAGCATATGTACGCTGGAAGTCCCTTCATTTGTTTTAAAGCACTAAAACAGCAGCTCTGTTCATACAAGCTGTAAACTAATCATGCTGTGCATAGAAGCTCTAACAAAACCTGTGGTGCAAAAAACTTCTCTAACACAGTAAGCATTGTCTCTCTGCACTGCAAATAAGATTTAATTTCAAACGTAAGAAACATTATTCATATGGGCAAGCTTTGTTCTTAATTTTGCATAATCAAATATATCTCGAGAAAGACGCTTTACAGCATATGTATGCTTGTATTCTCTTAATTTGCTTAGAAACACTAACACAGCAGTTCTGTTCATAGAAGCTGTAAACGAATCATTTTGTCCATTAATACTCTAATATAACATGTTGTGCATAAACCTTCTAAAACAAGAAGAATGGTCTTTCGGCATTAAAATTAAGATTTAATTTAAAATGTAATTAAGATTTTTCATACGGGCATGCCTTGCTCTTAACATTGCAAAAACAACCTATCTCACATTGAGAAAGAAGCTTTACAGCATGTGTAGGCTGGCACTCCCTTCATTTGCTTTAAAGCACTAAAACAGCAGTTCTGTTCATAGAAGCGGTAAACTAATTATTCTGTGCATAGAAATCTCTAAACTAATCTTGATGTGCATGCAAGCTCTAACACAACATGTTGTGCATAAAACGTCTAACACAGTAAGAATGTCTCTCTGCATTGCAAATAAGATTTCATTTCAAGTGTAAAAACATGTTTAATATGAGAAAGATTTGCTATCTCTCACTGAAAAAGTTTTACATTATATGTATGCTTGCATTCTCTTAATTTTCTTAGGAGCATTAACATAGCAGTACTGTTCATAGAAGTTGTAAACTAATCTTGTTGTGCATAAAAGCTCTAACACAGCAATTATTATCTCTCTGCATTGGATTAAGATTTAATTTAAAGTTTAAGAAACATGTTTCATATGGGTAAGATTTATTCTTAACATTGCAAAAACAATCCACCTCTCACTGAGGAAGAAGCTTTACAGCATATGTTCTCTTGCATTCTCTTCATTTGCTTAAAAGCAGTAAGACTTTATAAAAAAAAAAAGTAAGATCAAAAAATCTTCTGTGCTAGCCCAGACAGCAGACAGTTTCGGCCCAGATCCGGCCCACATCTGACCCGCATGGAGTTCACATGGGCCAGATGCGGGCCGGATCTGGGCCAACACCATGTTGCTGTCTGGGAGACGCTCTAACATTGCTTATTGTGCATATAATTCCTAACAAATGAATAATTATCTTTCTGCATAGCAGTATATGTTTCATATGGGCAAGCTTTATTCCTAACATTGCATAAATAAACTATCTCTCACTGTTAATTTTTTTTTAAGACTGTATGATTGCGAGATTTGCTCTTAACATTGCATAAACAAACTAGTTCTCACTGAGAAAGAAGCTTTACAGCATATTAAAGCTTGCATTCTCTTCATGTGCTTAGGAGCACTAACATAGCAGTACTGCTCATAGCAGCTCTTGGGCAAGCTTTATTCCTAACATTGCATAAATAAACTATCTTTCACTGTGAAATAATTTTTTAAGCATGTATGCTTGCATTCCCTTCTTTTGCTTAGAAGCACTAACACATCAGTTCTGTTCATAGAAGCTCTAAACTAATCTTGATGTGCATTGAAGCTAACATGTTGTGCATACAACTTCTAACACAGAAAGAATTGTCTCTCTGCATTGCAAATAAGATGTCATTTCAAGTGTAAGAAGCATGTTTAATATGGGCAAGCTTTGCTCTTAACATTGCATAAATAAATTATCTCTCACTGAGAAAGTGTTGTAGAATTTTCTTTGTTCAAAAATAAATTGCTAGAGACTTTTTGAAGCCAGTAGATTTTATTGATCAAACAACAAAGTCGAGTTACAGTTTGCCAAAGGTATCTTCAGAATGTCTTTTCTATACAGATGTATACTTTATACCTGGAGCTGGTTACAGAATTTCATATATGCATTGTTGAATTTTTAGACAGGTGTTTTTTTTACCATATGTTGAATGATCAATAGCTGTCTTGTATGTATTTCTAGGTCCTGAACAGATTATTTCCATATATGCAGGGTCTTCAAGTTTTAAATAGTTCACTACAACATTTAACACACAGTTTCTACACACAGTCTTTTTATAAATAATAATAGTAGCATAATGTCTTCTTATCTATAGGCATAATTACATGTATTATATTGAATTAAGATCACTGAAAATCTTCTACATTCTCCCCCGTCTGAAGCTTAATTAAGCCTCACTCTCCTAACTTTCCCAGAGCGTTACTTTATAAGTTAGGTTTCTCAACTTTAGTACCATAGTGACTGAATTAAGTCGCACAGCTTCATTACCAATGACTCAATTATGCAATCACGCTCCGGAGGATATCAGAAAAAAACATCTACCCCCACAGTTCTTAATTGGATTTGTTGCAGAAGGGAATAAAATATTCTGATTCCCTAACTTCTTAAAAATATTGGAGGTATAATAGTTCACTTTTGTTAGCATATATAATATATCACACAAATTCAAAAATCAGAACAAGCATGCATAAGATGTCTTCAACACAGACACTTTGCGCATCGAGGGTCACTCTTTGGGAGAGGTTAGGCTAGCACATACACCCAGAGTATGGATCATCTCATCGTTTTCGTCCTCACCTGAGGTACTGGAACCCTCATCCAATATTTGCAAATTTAAATTTAGTTTGTTTAGCCACCCTTCATAATATAAAAAATCTAAATTGTCTCTTGTAATCATTTGCTTATTATTTGGTTATGTTATCATTTTCATTTGTTTGACAGTAGCATTAACAATTAATGTCCTTAATATAGG
>NW_015622115.1:0-7853 GCF_001515605.1 Sinocyclocheilus anshuiensis | reverse complement strand
AAAAAAAAAAAAAAAAAAAAAAAAAAAAAAAAAATCATAATTTATGTATGTATTTATTTATTTATTTGTTTGTTTGCACGAACCAAAACCTGTTTTTAGGACTGTAAAGTTTTTACTTAATGTAACATTACTTTTTAATGAAAATGTATTTATAATTATCATGATAAATACTGTCACAATATAAAAAAAATATATTGATATTGAAGATAATTCTTCTGTTATAATCTCCTCAGATGCACAATAGTCATAGCTTGTGGACAAACTCTGCATAGTTTACTAGCCCAAATCTTTAACCACTACACCACACCGCACCTACCATATTTGAAAAATAAAAGATAATGTATATCTTGTCCCAGTATGAGTGCTTAACTTCACAACACAATCCAAGATAGTCATATTTCATCCATAAAAGCTCAGAGCAACAGAAGAGCTCTAATCTGTGAGAGATGTCCAACAAGCCAATGGTGTCCGTTTTCTCCCATCCATCAGCACATTTGTGCAGGTTTCCCGCTAGAACAATATATGCATCACTCCCTTTAGATGCTTTAGTCAAAACAAATGCTGACATGGTGTCACCATGTTCTCTTTCAGCGCCAGAGATTTGCGGTAGGGGGCCATCAGCAGATGCTGAAAGCATACAAACAACATGCAAATGAATTCTATTGCCAGTTCATCATGGCCTGTACTGGTGAGAAGTCAGAAGTTTCTGTTCCTCATTGGAACGCAATCTAACCTTGGCTATAAGTGTCTTGCTGGACACATCTCAGAATAATGCATGTTCTGTTCAGCTGTTCGTAGGACGTATCTTTGTCTCCATTGACTGGCTCAAGTAAGTTCTCTTGATACTGTTCTCCTTGGGACACATGAGACTGTACTTTTTTTTTTTTTTACATGGGTAATACATCTGCACATGGGCAATAAATCTGCATAGGACTGCCCCTAAAGCAGGACATCAATGAATAGTTTTACATTATCACACCATTGCCCTGCTGCTATCACCTGTCAATACAGTACCAGGCACAAATATCATGCAAACAATATAAGTGTTGTAAGTGAATAAGTGAATAGAACCCATTATAATCATTGTCTACACTGGATACAGATGCCCATTCAATTTCAGAAATAGTCCATGAGCTTAAGTCTGAAGAGTTAAGGAACGTTCACTTTGATCATTCAAGAAAGCAGAGTGTAACTTCATCGATTGTAGCATCACCTTTTAAATCTATTTCCAAAGAATTACTAATAACCTGCCCTGATGGAAAGGTTCCCAACTTCTCCCATGAGGAGCTTGACCTTGTTGCTACATTTCATTTATCTTTTTTCATCTGTTTCTTCAGAGCAAACAGACACACAATGGCCAGAGCCCATCAACTTAAGCCACTCTTTCAGCTTTGTAATTCCAGCTGAACATTATTATTCTTAAGTCACATGAATGGAAATGCAAATCTCATTCAAGTAAAAGAACGTGTCAGTGTGTATGAGTGTCCTGTATAAAATAGAACTCTCTTTTAAGTAAACTTTGTTGTCTTCATCTCATGTAGCAGTCTATGGCACCACAAAATTGGTAAAAGTCAAGTCACATTTATCTTTATAACGCTTTATACAATAGAGATTGTTTCAAAGCAACTTCAGTATTAAGCAGGAAAGCAACAGAATCAATGAACCAATTTTCAAAAATTAGGCAAATCCAAATTGTACTGTAAAGCAGCTGTAGCAAGACAATAGTGTCATTATTTAGCTCCATTTAGTTCAGTGTTGGTTCAGTTCAGTTTTAATAACTGTAAAGTTCATTCATTATGAAATAAGTTCAATTCAGTTATAAGCAGCACTACTGAGAACAGTAAGATATTTCTTGATTTCATTCAGTTTAACGGTTTAACAGTTTAATAATAGTGACTATGTTGTTATGTTAATCAACAGTGAACAAATTATTTGACACTGAAAACACATTAAGTAGAATAAATAAATGTAGCTTTGATTTTCAGAGAAACAAGTATGGGAACTTAGCATGTTTCCTAAATCTGCAAACATATTACAGTATTTCATGCTTTAGAACAGTCAAAAAATTACATACAGCACCTTTAACAGCAGCTCAAAAGTATTGCGTATTCTGACAAAATTGTATTTCTCTTGTGCCGCTCTGGTTAGCCCTGCTCTATGTGCACTTCTTATTGTTCAAATGACTTTAAATATCTTAACTTCTTATTGGTCAAATAACTTTAAATATCTTAAATATCAGTAAACATCTTATTGACTGGCATTCAGTGTGCCCCAAAAATCCACGCTTATTTAGAACATATGAATAAGCTCAGGGATAATGGCTACCCTGGAAATTCTTATCCCATGCCATGGCAACACAGCTGCATGGATCTGATAGCAGTTTATTGAGTGAGGCAGGAACACAGAGCATCACTGATGTGAAGCATTTCAAGTGCTATTCAGTCTATGAGTTTGAATCCTAGCCTGTAATTACTCAAGAGATGGTGCAGGAACTGAAATCAATAACTGTCAAATTACAAACATGAATGTCCTGCGTATTATCACTGTTTGAGCGTGTGTATGCCTATGAAAAAGAAAGAGAATTACCAAATCTGCAATTGAATGATGGCTGAATGGAGTCTAGAATCTCTACATAAAAAATACGAAATCACTTCAGAGGCAAAGCTTTAATGAAAATTGGAGCAAATTCATTGGCCTTTAAATATTGAGTACTTGTCTGATGCAAAGATGTGAGGTTTAATGGAGGCCAACATACTGTATATCATAATTGATTGAATTCATGGGAGCAATAGGTCTTGATGACCTACTACTGGACCTACTGGAATTTAGCCGTACTGTACTGTTTTAACCACTGGTGGTTAATTCTGCCCAGAGTGAAAGAAATAATAAGAGAAACAAACAAACAAGGAACATTTTGCAGTATGTATGCTGTGCACAATAACAAATTTCTTGCATTTATGGAATACATGAATGGGCATATACGTTTAAAACAGTATACAACCCAAGCAAAATGTGTGTAATACTTTATCCTGCAATACAGTGCACACTCAGTATTCGATATTGACAAAAGTAGATTTTCTTTTTCTTCTGGCATGTATATCTAGATAAACTGGACAACTGTGTAATAAATGCAGGCTGAATTAGACATACAATACAGCATAGTAAGATCAACAATATAGCACACTAGCCAGCTACAGTAACTAGAAAGATAGATGTGTTATGGATGGAAGGAACAAACAGACATAACGACAGATGCATTTTGACAGATGTAAACTGACTGAATAAGAAAAAACAATTGTTCAGATTTGGCTCTTTCAGAATGTTTTTCTGTTTGATGAGTCATGTTAATATGGCAATCTATCCTCGCTAATATTTTGTTGGATATCTTCTTCTTTTCCACCACAGAATATTCTCATATCAACAAGGTTATGACACATTTGTGGTTTACACTCTGGATACAAAGTAAACACAAGATTCACAGCGATTCTGCAGATATCCTGCAATGTGTAAAAATAATCTCCTCATTTAAAATACTGCTAGATGCTACTAGGAATATCTCCTGAATGAATGTTTCACATAGACTACATCATTACATCATGTCTGTGAGACTAATTTGAGACTGAGTGATGCACAGCTTCAACAGAAGCCAATATACACCCCCCCTCACTGTGCAGGTTTATTTTTCAATGTACAAATTTTACATGTATTCCCATTTAGGACATTTCAGATGTTATATGTAGCTCTGAGGGGGCTAATAGTCTGTAAGGAAAATGGCATGCTATCTCTGGCTCTTTGTCAGTGTCCATAACAGAACCAGTTTGAATAGGGAGCACAGCATTAGCCATATGTCCTTCTGCCTGTCCCCTTTGCCTGCATGTTGGCCATTTTAAGGCTATCTCACTTTAGAAAGACCTGCTGTTGAATACAGCTTGAGTAACCCTGACGAGAGCTGCTCTCTAATTGGACGAGAAGTGCAGGGGCCAGATATCCCATGGAGGGCGCTGAAGCAACAGAGACATCAAAGTGGAGGACACAGAACCCAAATTAATTGAGTGTGAAGGGTTTTTGAGAGTTTTTTTGTTCAATAGCGTTTGAGGGCAGTATTTCAGCACGCCCTATTTCTCCGTGTAGGAAACGCTTGAGCTTCTATAACAAACCTTTGCTGCATTTGATGAACTCATTTGTATTCATCCATCATTGTTGGCTTCCTAAGTCTGCGAGTCATAGATACACAGAGGTCCGGGGCTCATTCTCCCACAGCTGCTGTAGCTGCCACAATACTGCCTTAAACCTGTGCCCCGCTCTTCCCTCTGCCTTTCAAAGCCTCTCAAAAGCAGCTGGCCAGATGTCATGGCGCTAATCGCGTGGACAAAGGCAACGGCTTGGCCTGCCATTGTGCGCAGGCCAGGTGCCCAGGCTTGATTACTCTCACATACGGACGTTTCAGAGGACAATTAAGAAAGCAACGCAAGCCAAGTTGATTGAGAACTAAGTGGCATTTGCTTTCTTATTTGCGGTGTCCTTTCTATTCTATGCCGTTCCCTCAGCAGAAAGGAGATCAGTGTTGTAATTATAAACACCTGTTCCCATTTCTAAAAATCTGCATGCTTTGAAACATGCAGATTATAAATTACATGGGCAAATTACATTTGTTGTTCCTTGCATTCCAACCCTTGATTTCCTTGGGAGCATATGATATCCAGTGGGTTTACAGTAAAAACTCACTTCTGTCAGAGAAACTTTACTTTGGGTAGTTAGCAGGCTGTGTATATTACCTGATGGAAAGTGCTCATTGATTGGCCAGTTGTCCACCTGTAAGGTGGCGTTTCCCCCATTCCTTGTGAAGCGCACAACATGATATTTTCCATCGTTGACTTCTGTAGTCATCTCTTTGACGCTGATGTCCACCGTGCCAATGTTGAACGTTACGCCCACCTTTCCTTCTTCCTGGAATAGAAACAACACAAACAATCTCAGCTGAGCTACACCAAATGGCTGATTCAACTCAGCGTAAAAGGATGAAGGTGCTAGCTTAAATAACAGGAACAATTTGCATGTTAAAGTGATCCACTTTTAGAAACCTCTGCAATGATGCTGCCAATGAGAGCACGCAAACTGATGTGGATGCCAAGACTGCTGCATTTTTTATATCCAGTTGATAAGAATGAGATGCCAACAGAAATGTGGGACATGCATGTAACGATGACTAATGCGCTTTGTACCGACCTACTGCAAATTCACAAACATATGCTCCTCTACCTTTCACATATGTATCCCATATGGCTTCTGTTTGGGGACTCTTCATAACTCCCTGATGGAGAACTAAGACAACTTGCCCCATTGTCTTTTACACAGTCTGCTAGCGCTATTCGCAAAGCCAAATTCTCTCCAAGTTCATGTTCACATAGCTATCATGAAAGGGTTTCAAGGCATGCCAGACTCGATAGAGTGCATTTCTTGTCTTATGTCATTTGTTTTAATCCCCACCAGGCCTCTTGAAAGTGCAATTACCTGTCCTCAAGGCATGGCACAGAGGAAGCCATTTTTCAAACAAAGGGGAAGGTAAATAAATACATGGATGTGCTGTACTGAAGTGTGTGATAAATTAATCTGCCACCACACACACCAACTTTCACTGTTCCTCAATGTTTTCTGAGGGTTTCCCAAGACTCTCAGCGTGCTCTACTTTCAATGAACATAACCTAAGATCTGCTGGTGAGAGCACAACTACTGAAATTGACAATTAAAATGCATGATAAAGTGAATGGAATGTTTTTAATGAGAGGTGTATGATGAAGGTTAATTTTGTGAAGACAGACCAAAAGCTGGAGAATGCTACATTAATATGCACTGTTTGTGCTCTCCATTAGAGCCAAGAAAAGCAGTACAGTGCACAGCATGCTGATCTAAGAGTCTGTTTAAGCTTTCTGATTCCAGCTATACTATGCCTGGCACAACTTGAGATCTGCAAACTCCCATAAAGTAATGGCTGGTTGGGCAGCACCATCTGATTATTAGATATCCTAGTTCAGACAGTTTCCGTTGTGAGGGTTGAAATGATAACAAATGGGAGTGAGCCAGGAGGCTTTACAGATTTCTCTGAAGGATCTCTTTCTAGCTCACCAGTTCTCTACCACAAGCAACATATGCTCAGTTCTAAAACCTAGAGAGATGACTACTGAGGCAGCATCTTAAGTCCTCAATAATGCACTCTAGACGCAAATGTTAGAAATGCACTTATGCTGCCTCCTTAGAAACCTTGTTTCTAAGGCAGCCTATATTGCATCCTTTTCAGAGAAGGCATTGTGGTGAGCTCCATGTAAAAAAAAAAAAATAATAAAATAAATAAAAAATAAGATGGTGTGAAAGACTATGCAAATGTAAATAAATGTATAAATAAAAATGTTTAATGAAATACTGAAAGGTATCTAGAAGAAAAAAACTATTCCCAATATTGCTACGTACTATGTAGCCTATATTAATGCTTACTGGAGTATCATGACGTTAACCTAGCAAAATGCCAATGCCAAACTCTACTGAAATCAACTGTAAGTCAAATCTCCAGGAGCACAATTGTGTGGCACATGGAGTTGTTGCATTAGTTTAAGTGTTCCAAATCACTCACTCAGTAAACAGAATGCAGCTTTAGTGCATATCCAGGCTGGTGTGACTGACTTTTCCAATTACACTGCATTGGCCAACATTTAATTGTCTTTTCAGAGAATGGGCTGGTAAAGGTACATTGTATTCTAAAGAAAATAAAACCATTCCCAATGAAGATGGCAATAATGACTCACTATTTTTATACACTATTATAGTCAATTTCAATTTCTATATTCAAGATATTGAATTAACACATTAACACATTATGGTAAGACAGCACACACTATATTGCTTTTTTTAATTAGAAAGGAAACAGCAAACAAGATTGATGCTTGTTGAATGTTGCACTTTCTCTGATATAATACCTGATGTCTCACAGATGGTGGCAAACATTTAGAAGGTTACTGCAGAATTTCGCTGCGCTGGAGAGCATAATGTCTTTTGTTGGTGGTACCAACGTAGCCAAGAGTGATAATAGTAATTTGAGTTGCAGCAGGGGCCTGCACCGATGAAGAAGGGCTCTATCTCTCCCACATGTAATGTTCGCTGACACCAGTAATAAGCTACACAATCCAATTCTGTCCCTCCGATCAATGGTTCCAACAAAAAGTCAGCCCCAGGCATCAAATCTCTCCCAGAAAGCCTCTATCGCAGCGGCAGCCTGCAGACAGGAGTGCAGTACCTTGATGTCTTGGCAAGGGACTAAACCATATGCAACCATCATCATCAGTATAGACAAAGTGTACTGCAAAGAGCAGCCTTCAAACTTTCTACAGCAAATGTTTAGGCTATAATTAGATACTTTTCAATTGCTATGTCTGAAACACAGTTCGATTCTCCCTGCAGTTCTGTATTCACACCGAATCATTTTACACCAAATGTGTTGCGTGTGTTCTAGTACTATCTGGTGATCCCTGTATCTGCTTGACAATCTAGGAATAGATGCCAGCTTCACAAGTTTTCCCCCTTTTCCCACCATTTTGTTAAAACATTTTTTAAAATTTTATTACAAAATCTTAACATACACAAATCAGCACTGTCTGTTACAGATACAAAAAATGCAAGCTGCTTGTCGAAGGTCATTTCTGCAGAGACAAGCAGCAATGAGAAATGCATTATGCTATAATAGGCAAATTATCCGTAATCAATATATTTTTATTTCAGCAAGTAGATCTGAAATGAAAACAATCCAGCCTTGGTTTCTTGGAGTGCACCCCCCCCCCTCCCCCCCAAAAAAAAGCATTCACACC
>NW_015622114.1:0-6483 GCF_001515605.1 Sinocyclocheilus anshuiensis | reverse complement strand
TGGGGAGGATAAGTTTTGTTGTTGTTGCTGCTGGGAAGTGCGACGAGACGTCGCCATTTTCGCACTCAAATCCCCCTCTGGCAGCGAAAACAGTCGGGGAGAACTTCCGGGAAGTGTCAGGGTAAAACTTCCGCTTGCAAATGACCAAAACGGACAAATAATATTTTTTGCTATCTGTGTCTTATCACCATGGTAACCACAGTTTCCGCCAGCTAAAATCAGGGGAGGCTTGGTATCATCAAATAAATAAACAAATAAATGAAATTAAACAAAAAGACAAATAAACAGGCAGAAATATATTGTTCTGAATATAAAACGACAAATAAATCTCTGTTAAGTGTTATGTAAGTAAATCTAGCCTACCTAAATGTTAGTCAGCAGAACTCAAAATAAAACATTCCTGCTATTATTGTCGATGGTTTATTCCTGCTGAAGAAAAAAAGCATTTAAACTAGTCTACGATGGTTTGCTGGTCTTCCAATGCCTGCCTTTTTTTCCCCGTTTGTTTTTTAACAGATCAACATACGTTTGTTTACAACATCAAATCCAAAGTTTGTCTTGGATGTATAAGCAGCTGTTTATGAAAAAAAAAACTTTGCTACTCATTTCCTTGATCCTCATTGGGCAACTCAACCATCACTGATCCAATATTGACAAAACAAAACTGCAGATTTCTCCTCTGTAACAGTCTGTTTTAACTGTTGCTAGATGTTAGGCTAGTGAAAGTGATGACCTTCTGAGGTCAGAGTTCTTTTCTTCAGCTGTTTGGAAATATTTGGTTGCCCAAGCTGAAACACTAGCCCAGAATGAACCTGTGCTTAAGTATCTAAGGTTCTGTTTGTTTGATTCCTGTTACATAATGACAATGTTTGCGTGAGAATCACAGAGCTCTTATCACACTGACAGTCCAACGTTACTGTTTACAAAGTTATTTGATTTTCTCCTCTGTTCAAAAAGTGTAAAATATAGTCAAAATATCTATATCCACAATCCTAAAAGACCAAACTGAAAATCTGTAAAAAAAAAACAAATAAAAAAAAAAACATTATGTGATGCCCAAATTCACAATATTCATAAAACAGTAGGCAATGACCTACTACTACCGGTGAGATTCTGAAGTGCACATCCAATAGACACTTTACTATTCCATAAGGCCATGGGAGAGGATTTGTGAATGGCATGAATCGACTAAACTTATGCTGGTACTGTAGGCCATATAATATATGTCAACATGACGAATGTAGTATATCCAAACTGCATTCATACTACACATTCGTAGAACATGCTTTTAACAGCAGTGAAGTAATTATTCAAAAAAGTGCCTCAGAGAATATACTATTTTGGACACAAGTTTTTCCAGTTAATCCTTTCCCTTAATTTGTTATGCTGATAATGTCTTGGGGGGGAAAATGTAAAATTGTTTTAAATATACACAGGATTGAATGTGCTCTGGAAGTTCTACAGCTGCTCCATTTCTGTCCACACTGCTCTGTCAATCACAGAGGTTCACAAATGAACCCATGTAGCCCCTGTACAAGTACTGATGTGCCTTTCTGCATGGGTGTCATACCAGCTGTCATAAGCGTCCAGTGCTGTAAACATGTCTGAAAATACTTTTCCAAGCACAATACTTCAAATCATTGTCGCATATGTTTTTGTCTGAAAGAAATAAACATATTAGAGTGCATAATCACAAATAAATACAACACCTACAGAAATATATTTTCTTTTAGACTTTGTGTATTTATGGACCTTTTGTTTTATTCATAAATGATCAAACATATTGCACAATACAGCAGCATGACCTCCATTTGACCTCTTCTTGTCACCTTTATGTACAGTTGTCCTATTGATTCGGAATGAACAAGCCTAAACAGCTGTTCTCCTGTTAACCTTCTCTACAGTCTGTTTTAGTTCACTATTTCACAACCCATGCGCCTAAAACAGCTTCTCCTTTTCTACTGACTATGGCTGTTTTTTGACCCTATAGTGTTACAGTGTTACTGTATCTGGAATTATCGATGGATTTTCCACACTTATCTGTGCATCAGTTGTGGCAGCAGTAGGATGAGGTATACCACAGTGTCCCAATGTCTCCACATTGACACTGAGTATAATTCTGACTCCTATATGATGAACAGTTTTGTTCAGCTTGGCTTTTAATTAAGTATAAATTATGTATTGTTTTTTAAATGTTCAATTTTTATGTGAAATTATCCCAAATTTTACATTATGGTCAATTATATATGGGAAATAGAGTCTTAATAAAGTCCACTATTAAGTAAAATATTGGGATTTTGGGAGCAGAAAAAGGATGTTTGAACAAAACATTGCTTAGAGGTGATGCACACAATTATGCACATGATCAAAATACTGTATTTACCTTACTTAACCTTTTAAATTGTCTAAATAGACTTGCATGCTATGCACAGTGATAGAGATAGGATATTAGATTAATTACTGACACCACAATTTCCTGAGGCAAAATCAGCTAGATTCTGTTTCGCTGTTGACAGACAGTAGTCACTATTTTTCTTTCATTGCATGTTGCTTTGACTTCATCTACATGTGATTGGCATGTTGGACACTCATTTTAGATTGATTTATGCTAGTGAAGGCCAGAAACTATGAACATTACAACCACAGGATTAAAAAAAAAAGACTTTTTATTTCTCAGTTCAGACATTCGAGTTTGCATTTCGCAATTCTGACTTTGTTCTGAGAATTCTGACTTTATCCCACAAATCTGCTTTTTTTTTCTGGTACAGAATTACAAATAAAAAAAGTAATTGACACTTTTTATCTTACAATTCTGACTTTTCTTAGAGTTGTGAGTTTATATCTCACAATTCGGAGTTTATATTGTGAAATTCTGACTTTTTTTCTCACAACTCTCACAATTCAGACTTTTTTTCCTATGAATTCTGAGTTTACATCTTGCAATTCTTATTTCATCAAAATTCTGACTTTTTTTCTTACAATTGCAAGCATATACTTTTCTGACATTTCTTCTCAGAATTCTGACATTGTATCTCACAATTCTACGTTTTTTTAACACGATTGTGAGTTTATATCTCACAATTCTGAGTTTATATTGTGCAATTATGACTTTTTTCTTAGAACTGTGAGAAAGAATTGTGATATATAAACTCAGAAATGCAAGAAAAAAGTCTGAATTGTGATAAAAGGTCACATGATACAACTAGTCAACAACCATGGATGTCAAACAAATCAGTTTCAAGAGTGCTTGTCCCCTACTAGACAACAGTGCTGAACACATTCCTTTGCATTTCCATTCTCAATGCACATATGTTAACACAGATACACAATAATCCCAGAATAACTAATGGAATGAACTGAAACATTATCTGCACTGGTCATAGAATGTGAAAGCATTTAGAAGTTAGTGGGTTCATGTTTATGGAAGTAAAAGTGGTGGATATTTTTAAAACACGGGGGCCTCCAGACATGGCCTACTGACCCCCCGGTCTTGCCAGTCACGTGACATGCCATTGATCAGCATGGGGTGCATGCATGCCCCTGTAGCCTGCCGTGATTGGTCCAAACAGGTAGTTCACGTGAACACGGGCTGATCATCGGCAAAAATGTAATTTTGGTGCCGGCCGGTACAGCTAGGAGGCTCGCTCATTCCGGACGCACATTAGCACGAGCGTATTACTCTAGTGAGCTGAAGCTGCATTCACTAACACGAGACACTGGGCTTGGTGAAGAAGTTTGACCCAGTTCAAATGCCGTGACACAGGTATGCATGAATTTATGCTCTCAATTTGCTTCTCTGGATCAGTTTAAAGCGCACTGGAATAGCGCTGAGTTGATTCGTGTTCCAGCACGCAGAGATTTTTAATCTAAGGGAGGGAGGAAACTTTTATTAAACACGGTCGTGCCCAGGGAAACGGCTGCAAACCAGGAAGAGCATGACGCAGAGCGACATATGATATTAGGCTTAACGTTTTTAATAGATATGGAAAAGGAAAGCAATCTTGCATAACATTGGGATAAAAAAAAAATCAAAATCAAAGATTAAGAGAGGAGGGGTTGTTCAGAAACGAAGGCAGCAGTATGATAAAGCGTGATGGTATGTTGGACCTGGGCGAAAGTTGCAACTGCAAATGAGCTTCAACAGGTGCGAAAGCATTTGATTCTAAAGCTAATTGTCATTGCCTATTATTTCAAATCACCATTTTCTGTTTTAATCTAAAGCAAATCTTGTTTTTAATAGGACAATGTTTCATTGTTACTGACCGTATGTGGATTCAAGAGATTTTGGGAGCTTTTTTTGTCTCAGACTTTTTGAAGTTATATTCTCAGAATTTGCCGTCTACAAATTAAATTTTTTTTGTTTTGTTTTGTTTTTTTTAAACCTATTGCTTATCTTTACATTGTGTAAATTTATGTAAAATGACAAAGAGTGCTGTTGTTACAACCAAACCCACTGCTAGACGTTTTAAATTGTGTACATGAGTTTATTGTGGTAGGGCCTAATCACAGAATTTACTTGTTGAAAGTAGTGTTGAAAATAGTTTAAAATTTAATATAAATTTAGGAAATGGAAACAAAAAAAAACTCACAAATCAAAAAAAACCCCAAAAAAAACATACCTTTTGTATGGGTTAGTTATTCTAACTATTGTAGCAAATATAGGCCAGCACGCTACAATCTATATGGGACCAATGGAAGTACACTGTAAAATAGTGTCAACCCTCCCCATCTCCTCAGCCATGACATTTCTAGCAGATTTTCATGTAGATGTAGATGAAAATCTTGTGCAAGTTATATGGCAATTCTGTTTTTTCCTGTAAACCCGTATTTATTAAACAGTCTTGCATCATCTACTCCAGGGTTGCTCAGGTCTTGCCCTGGAGGGCCAATGCCCTGCATAGTTGAGCTTCAACCCCGATCAAACACTCTTGAACAAGCTAATTAAGGTCTTCAGGATCACTAGAAAACCACAGGTAGGGTGAGTTTGATCGGGGGTTTAGATCAACGCTGCATGGCAGCGACCCTCTGGGACTAGATTTGAGAAACCCTGATCTGCTGTCACCTTAGGTGGTTGCTGCTCATCTGCAGTAGTAATTTATGTAACTAATTTCTAATTGGTTAAAACAGGGATGTTAAACTCAACTCCTGGATGGCAACAGTCCTGTAGAGTTTATCTCCAAATTGCTCCAACTTCTTCTTGTTAGTTTTATGGCGGATTGCAACCATAAATTGCTCCGACACACCTAACCTTTAGTTTTCAAGTAATCCCAAAGACATTGGTTTGCTGGTTCAGGTGTGTTTAATTAGAGAGGGGGGCTGAACTCTGCAATGCTGTGGCCCTACAGGAACCGAGTTTGACATTCCTTCCTTAAACTGCTAGTGTTGCAGCTCACCGCGTTACAATACTCGCCAGTCTGAAAATTAAGTTTTTTTTTCTAAACAAAATATCCCTTTTTTAGTGACCCTTAGATAGTATCTCGTCTGAAAATCAGGTTGTTTGTCATAAAGATTAAGATTCTGGTCCTTTAATGATTTTGAATGAAATGTTTTACAAATTATGAACACTAGAGGGTGCCCAATATCTTTTGTAGTTCAGTCTCTTTGGTTCTCCATATGCTGCTCCATATCCCCTCCCCCTGGCCTCCGGTTTAGATAAACTTGTTTGACCCACCATCTGCAATCTTTTGCTTAATGTTTAATTATTTGATTCTGAGTCTATATTAAGCCCTGTTTGCTGTGCATAATGATTTGATTATTTTAAACCGAGTATATATGAGATTTCATGCTGTGGTATATTAAAGTACAAGTGTGAAATTTGAATTAGTCAAATATTGGAAGATTTCAACCAACATTCACAGACATGGACAGACCTTTCTCACTGTAGTAATGTGGTTATTAATACACATTTCTGCATTTTCAGTGCACGTGACTGCCGTCCCAACGAGCCCACCATGCCGATTGAACTCGCCATGCCGATTTATCTGACAAACGAAGAGTTCCTGAACCCGAGGGTGACTAAATACAGCAGGCCCTTGCGGCCATGTCTGCACCGGTGTCAAAGTACCAAACTTAGTTTCGGCTCTCCAAGGGAGCAGCCAGAGTTGAATAGGGCCAGCGCACATGTGGCGATACCTGGCAGGGCCAAAAAACAAGTATCTTTTGCTGATCACAAAGGCCTCGCCCTGACGATGGTAAAGGTCTTTTCTGAATTTGATGACCCTATTGACATCCCAACCAACATTGTGCAGTTTTTTAGCTCTTTGGTGACTCTGCCAGAAGGGAAGGACAAGCTAACCCTCGACTTTGACCAGCCATCTGCAGATTACTTAAAGTTTCGTCAACGTATAGAGAATGAAAACCTCTGCCTCGAACACTGCATGCTTAAGGAAAAATCTATAGCAGGGACGGTCAAAGTCAAAAACCTTTCCTTTGAGAAGTCCGTTAAGCTTCGCATTACGTTTGACACTTGGAAAAGTCACACAG
>NW_015622113.1:0-6302 GCF_001515605.1 Sinocyclocheilus anshuiensis | reverse complement strand
CCACAAAAAGCACAGAGAAATAGAGGAAGGAGGGAGTGTGTGAGCAATGAACCAAGATAAAGAAAGTGAATGTGAAAGGGAAAACAGAAGAGAGTAGGCAGTTAGTTTAGTGTGCAAACACTTTCTGGCAAACAGGAAGTGGTCACCTCGGAGCAGAAAGGATGAAGGGTGAATCTACACCAGCTAGAGAGTTCAAAGACTAACTCATTTTCACATCAAAGCACCAATCTATGATAACTCTAGATTATAATTAAGAACTTTATGAGAGAAATGTTGCAGTAAAGATGAATGTGGTAATCAAAGATATAATAGTGTGTCAAATACAACTCTTAAAAGAAAGTAAAATGCAGGTAGGGGGATACATGATGTACTATATCTCAGAGAACAAATTAAACTTTGGCTTTGACGAATAACCAGAACATGAAAGATGTCAAGTCTGAATAGTGAGAGCAGTACCTTGGTTCTGATTGTAATAGGGCCCTCCGTTCTGCTGGCTAGGGGGCATGGAAATCTGACCCGTGATTGAGGCCGGCCGGCGATACGGCAGCGAACCTCCCACTGTGGGTGTGATCTGTCTGGTGACGGGCCTGTTCATGCTGTAGAACTGAGGGCCACCTGGATGAACAACACAGCCATGAGAGAGAGAAAAGACTTGCAGACTTATCACATTCACTTCTGAAAACATGCCACCTTAACTGTCAAAAAGTAGATAAGAAATGTGAGAGGTCTACAGTCAGACTATTTAAGGACACATTTTTCCATAATGACCAAATGGATCAATGATCCAAAAGCAAGTGTGAATGTCATGAAAATGACGTTTAAACTGATCTGGACTAAGGTGGTTTTCACACTAGATCATCTTGGTGTGGATCAAAGTACTTTTGGCAACAGACTTGTATTTATTTGGTTGAACTGAAAGCAGTTTTCTGCTTGACTACAGGAGTACAGTTTCACAAGGATGGATCTCTACGAACAGTTTAGCCTAGTTTGGAGTGTGGAATTTGTAATTTATTTTGATTTAGAATTTGCATATCATTTTTAATAGAATGCTGCTGCAGGAATGATTTTTGTAGGCCAAATCCTGGAAATGAGTTAGCATTTCAGTACTTCTGGTTTCATTGTCCTTAAGTCAATGTTTTAGTTTTTTTTGGAACGGTTAAATGTCTAAAAATAAGGTCTGTGGTCAACATCAGCTCAAGATATTTTCATGTTTTATTCTTCGACATAAAATGCATCAGTAAAACCCCCTTGTAATTAAAGCTTTTACTTGTCTTGGAAAAAGGCGGTTGCTAACAAGTGTCATTTAATGTCAATACACTGAACAGATAAACTCTAAATCTACTCACTGGTCCACAGCATCACTGTGTTTACAACTGTGCTCTTGCAAACTCTTCTGCCACAAACTTTCATGGAATATGTTTTTAAATAAAGACTGAAAGAGTTGTCAGAAGCATAATGGTGGTGGCGTTGAAGTCATGCATTCGTAGGGTACTTCATTTATAGTCTACATTTAGCTTTTTACTTCTGGCAATTGTATTTAGGCTTCAAAATTTATAAAAACGTATCTTGTGAAGATTATCATGATGAATAAAATGTGTAAGAATCAGAAACTTTTCTTAGACAGAGCTTGTTTTCTGCAATAATCCAAAAGACAATGGAAAAAAATCCTATTGGGTTTTTGTAGAGTGAACTAGGGTGATGCTAATCTCCAGGTTGGCCTACAAAATTATGTCGTCATCACCGCAGCGCTCTATAGAGAAATATTGGCAATTAGGTGATTAATCAGCTTATATTTTTCTGTAATACGACACTCAAAAGAATGCAACACGTAATCTTGTTTAAAGAACTGTTGTATACAAGCAAAACGTTTGCATTTCTTTCTCTGCGAGTGAAGTTGCAGTGGTACTTTTATTGATGACACAAAACTATTGTACCATGTTTGAGTCAGAACAAACAACGAAACCATGTGTGAAAACAGCCTGAGAGACTCATGAGAAAGCAAAATGAGTAGGACACAAAGACCAAAACTTCACCACAGAACAGCGTGATGTGTCAGCAGGTGGGGAATGAAACGAGGGCAGAAGGTATGACTGATGGGCTGGACAGTGGCGGACTCACCTGTCCCAGAGTTGGTGTTGGATGTAGCACTAGCTTCAGCTGAAGTGAGGGGTGGCTGAGGGGTGGGAGAGCCTTTTTCTGGGGTCAGCAAGCTCTCAGTGGAGTCGGGGTGCGTGGGAAGAGATTCAGGGATTAAGGTGGGGTTGGCTGAGGGTTGTGTAGGGGTTAAATTAGAGGACATGACAGAAGGCTGAGTGGAGTTAGTTGGAGCTGAGGGTGTGCTGGCAGTAGCAGCTTGAGGTTGAAAAAAGGAAAGACGGAGGAAACCAAATGAGAAATGCTTTTGCATTTCGTTTAAAGGGAGCTAATGTGGGGCATGCCAGGAAGAAGTTTTACTTTAGTCTCAGAGAACTCTCTACATGATCGAAGAAATACTGAGCTTAAAATCCAGTCACAATTCAGCTTTTGTGAAGACCAAGTATATCAGGGGTATCCAATCCTGTTCCTGGAGGGCCACCTTTCAGCATTTTAGCTCTAGCCCTAATTAAACCCACATGAACCAGTTAATCGAGGTCTTCGGGATCACTAGAATCTTCCAGGCAGGTGTGTTGGAGCTAAGCTCTGCAGGACAGTGGCCCTTGAGAAGCAGGATTAGACACCTTGGATGTATATGCAAATCTCATTCAAAAAATTCCTTGTTTCAGTCATTTGACAGTAAAAACTGTGGTTGCTGACTGAGTTTCACCCATTCCGAGTTCACCCAAAAAATTAATTTAATCATTTACTTGACCTCATGTCATCAAAGATGCTTTATCAATGCATAGAAGTAAATAGTAAAGTGAAAAAGGTACAAAAGTACCATAAAAGTAGTGTATTATATTTTACTGTTCCTGTAGTTCAAACAGTAGAGCATGGCGTTAGCAATGCCAAGGTTGACGGTTCAATTCCCAGGGAATGCATGGCAAATGTATACTTCCAATATTGTAAGTCACTTTGGATAAAAGCACCTACCAAATGCCGTTTTTACCAACCAGTGTTATATTAAACATTTTCTGAAGCTATACGGCAGTTTTGTGATGAGTAGACCAATAGCTATGAAAATCTTGACTAAAAACTAATGCACTACGATACATGTGAAAACATCTTTTCTAGCAGTTGACACCACAGAAGGACAAGAACCACATTCAATTTTCATTAGTTCTTGCTTGTCAGTTTTTCTGTGGAAATATAACTAAACTCATTTTGTTTTCCACAAAAACAGAAAAATACATACAAATTTGGAGCAACATGAACAGATGAAAGAATTTTATCTTTTGGATGAACTATCCTATTAATGTTTTTAGCATTTGAATCTAGATATAAAGCCAGTTATTAGCAAGTTCATATCACACTTCTTAAACAAGCTCTTATTATAAATAATCAAAAAACAGTCAGACTGCAAGCAGTACATATGTTAAGTGTGCTTTCTGTGATAAAGATGTAACCTGGAAAGGCGCTGGGTGGAGAGGGTGTGGGCACAGCGATGGGAACACCCACACTGCCGCTCCCGCTGTTTTCACGACTGCTGCTGCGACTGCTGGGATGACTGCCGCCACTGCTCCCGCTGCTAAACACACACTACAGATTACACACCTCACACACATACGCCCCATGTTATACACATACTGACATCCAAAGACTCACACACAGAGACAACAAAACAGATGAATCATACACTCACCACTGCAAGTGCTCTCAAACACACATACATCACACAAACTCAGACACATACACAGATATTACCGATTTGAACAGCTCACACAAACAC
This sequence comes from Sinocyclocheilus anshuiensis, assembly GCF_001515605.1. Lineage (NCBI taxonomy): Eukaryota > Metazoa > Chordata > Actinopteri > Cypriniformes > Cyprinidae > Sinocyclocheilus > Sinocyclocheilus anshuiensis. The sequence goes on along the minus strand of NW_015622113.1, from coordinate 2,437 downwards.
AAAGCAGCATGGGTTGGGTTCAGTGTCTATGACATAAAGAACATGAGATGGCAGCATTTGTGAGTCACAGAAGGAACGGAGAAGCAACAGCAGAGACTTTGTGGGCAGAAAGTAGTACACTCATACTGAATACATGGAGCACAGACTGCATGAGATTATGTGCTTGAGATGAAGAGAAAAGAGCAAGAAGAAATGCATAAAATCAATCAGTAATGAGATAAAGGTCTTTGAGTGAGATACCTTTTTGAGATGAAAAGAGAAACAGACAGCAATGCCAGGCGAATATAGAGCTAAAGCAACTGAAGAAAAGGTACAAGACACATTAAAGAGTGTCTTGAAGAGAAGAATGAACTGTCAGCATCAAAGCAACAATTTTCATAATCAGCATGAAATGGAAATTATACTTTTTTTAACGCATATTACCAATTTGATTTTGAACAACTTCCAAAAAAAGAAATTCTGACCTTGTACTTTTGATCAAAATTGATCATCCAATGAAAATTATTTCTCTCTAGGGACGTATGCTGGACTTCTCGAATCATTTAATTCATTTACACCTGCTCTTTTCTTAAGGCCCTGACATAGTGACAGCAACGTTCTTTTTTGTTCCTCACTTAGAGGTAAAAGGAAGTTTGAAATACACAAGCAGCTGTTTACTGTTAGCTTGCATCCCAACATCACACCAATTTGTTCTTTGATTTTACTTGAAGTATATCAGGGCCTTTATGATCGACTGCAAGCTCACATTCAGATCTGCCTCCATTCAATCAACAACTGATGCACAGAATCAAGTCCCCTTACATCGCAAATTTAAAGAAAGCCTATTTAGAGCCATTAAAACTTGTTGGACTGCACAATATTTTCATAACAATTAAGACATTTGAGAGAATTAATGCTCAAAAACTGTCATATCAGCATAACAACCAACCATTCTTTCAAGAGTCGTTGAAAGAGTCATCGTTCTAATTAAATCATAATTTCCTGTAGGCAAAATATATATTTTTCTATTAATTTTTGGGGTGAGCGAAGACCAAGGCTTTTCTTGGCAGTTTTCGTGATTTAGCCTCTTGTAGGCTATAAAATTATGAGGGGAAATGAGATTTGGACAACACAGGCTGGACTCAAAACCTCCATCCTTGAAGTGCTACAACTCCAAAGTACCAAGGCTCCAGCAACTTCGACTTTCTGTAGCCTCTAAATGCACGATTAAGGCTGGACTCCATTTATGAAAGCTGTGATGATATTAACATGTTCTCAAATATGAATTTGAATACATTCAGATCATCAGCCCTTCTGAAAGTCAGGAGGGCACAACCGTTGTTATTTTTGTCCAAGATGTTCAATAACATTTCCAACTGTCAGACAGATGGGAGAGGGCTGGGGAAAACAGCACCAAATGCTCTTTTTTGGATTCTGCACTGAGTGCCAAGAGGCAGTCGTAAAGAGCATGTGGGAGGACTTCAGCATACATTCACTGCTCAGGGTGAAAACATGAGAAAAGCTTAGAAGTGTTTTCTAAGAAAACCCTTCTAGAACCGGTTAGAAGGTTGTAAGTGTATTGAAGAGTGTTCCTGCTAAAAACAACAAGGTCAGGGTTCGATTCCCAGGAAACACGCATTATAAAATCGCTTTAGCTAAAAGTGTCAGCCAAATGCATAAATGAAGATGTTACAGGCATCGCTGTAGACAGCACAGAGATCAAAGGAGAACAAGTGAGAGCCGTTACATAATTTCAGACATAGCAGGTCTGAGCTTCAAAGGAAAGACCGAGAGAACTATCTGCAAGAGTCTTGCGCTTGTTCTGCAATGTAGCGGACTTGATCTTTAAAATCCTCAGGAAAAATAAAACAAGAAAGGAAAGCTTGAGATGGGAGACAGAGAAAATGTCAGAGAAAGAGATGCTCTGCAGTCATTTGAGAGCATCTTCAGGCGTCTTTATCCTCCATGACTGATGAGGTGTTTGTGAGCACTGTTAGCGTCACTTGCAACTGGTTGCCAAGGTTTCAAATTATGCAATTGTGCAGACAATCAACGATGCTTGTTTTAGAAGTGCTGGTGAAAAGCGATGTCTGTGTGAAAGAGCTTTACAGCAAAACCTGCTAATCAATGCTAGCTAATAAATAAATGTACATACAGTCACTATAGGTGCAAAGTCCCTAACTGCAGTGTGAGAGAGGCATGCTCTGACAGAAAGGAGAGGATGTGGGTAATGGTACCTGTAAGTGCGGTTCCTCTGATTAACAGATGCTGTGCGCACAGGACTTTGCTGCAGAATGGGCGCCATATTGCGTGTGGGGCTTGGGACATAGTCATTAGGTACCACCGGAGGCCGCACTGGCTCAAGCGTTCTGTAGGGGGAGTGCCTTCTGTTGGACAGCAAAAACTGTATTGGAGAGTATGTACAGAGTATTGGTCGAAACTGATACGATACTAGCAG
>NW_015622112.1:0-6186 GCF_001515605.1 Sinocyclocheilus anshuiensis | reverse complement strand
AGAGATATCATTTCATGTGGAGATCAGGCGAGAGCCCCTTTCAAAGAAGGGATTGAGGAGGAATCCTGAAAGAGAGAAAGCCACCCCACACCTCCCAAAAAAGGAGGCTACTGGGACAGGGGCCAGAGGATTATGGGAATATTCATGACCAGATAAAGAGAGGAGACCTATGAATGGATGTGTCGAAAAAGCTCATCTCTTAGGTAAACAGGGGTCTAAATGGAGTTTGGACCCTGTTCTCGGACTCACAGAAGCAGTGGAAGGAGCAGTTCTCTCTTGCGTCAAATTTCCGAGGCACTGAAAAGACCGTCTTGTTTTGGACTTTTCTTAGCCGTCATTCTGTGTTCCTCCATGTGGAACAAACAGATGGCGACCAGAAATAAATATCTGTTTCTCACAGTCTTTTCAGACACTTTAAGCCCATATACACACAAGTTCACATCATCCTTAGCTGTCCATTCTTTTTTAAAACTTCATTGGCTGTAAATGTACACGTTTTCAATTTGACTGTTTCCACAGACTTGTGATTGGCCCATGAAGCATAGTAGCTTCCATCATGTCCTCTTGATTCATCCCATGTCCAGTATTTTTGAGTCTCTATTTGTGTGTTACAAAGTGGTCTTGGTGTATTATAAAGTCTTTTTTGATTAATAAAAATGGTACAACCATGCTGGTTTGAAAACAAAGCAAGCCACAAATTCCATTACCAAATAAACAAAAACTTTTAATATCCAACATTATATAAATACCAGGGATGCACAATATATTGAACCAATATTTTCTATTTTTCAGTGTTACTTTTTTAATCTATTGCTGTTTGCAGATATTTGATATTTATGTTCTCATATTTGGATATTTAATTGTTTTCTCTTATTTTAAGATTCAGATTACTTTTGGCATCATCTTGCATTAACTTATAGGTATAATGAACGATAGTGACAAAAAATTAGCCCTTTAAGAGTAAATTATTGCTGTAATCCCTTGAGAAGTGCTGTTCCTTTAGGGAGCACGTTGCTGCATAAAAAAAATGTCCATAATGTTCTGTAATTTATAATGAGATGCCTAAATTCATGTGTAGTATGCAAAGTATTATTTATTTGTTCACCTTCCTTCCTTATTTTTTGAATTTATAATTTATATAATTAATTAATATTATACTATATTCAGCCATAACATGTTACCACTTACCAGCTTATTAGTAAATATAAGTGAATCTTTAATAAATGCATACATCACTATTATCCAGTGACATACAATTAGATCAAGTATCCCCAAATTGTTCAGATGGAATGCATTTTTTGAATCTGCTGCTACCCTGCATTTTTCAGACCACGGGTGGCTTGAGTTTCATCTCCACACCTGCCATGTCATAAGGCCCTCTTCAAAACGTAATGCCTGTTATATTCACTAACCTTCACCATTACTCTTTATGTCCCTAGGCACAAAAAAAGATACTCAAAGTCGATTGCGTATGTGTGTGTGTGTGTGTATGTGTGTGTGCAGAAGGTGTTTAGGATATTTGTGAAAGTTTGTGTGTTTGTACGTGTGAGCACGTGTGCGGTTGTGTGTGGGTCATAGTATTGTATTTCAGACCTTGGAGATGTCAGATGTCCACAAAGGCTGTCTTATTTCTTTCATCCTACACCTCTGAGGAGAATGGGGAATCCCCACACCACAAATACACCTAAAACGGCTGCCCGAGCCTCAGATGACAGTATTTAGTTACAGCCACAAACTTGTAGCCCAGTGTCCACTTGAAAAGCCCAGTTAACCTGTTGTCATATGAGACTTTAGATTGTTTGTTCTCACACTATTAGGCCACAAATGGTCTTGCATGCATACATAACATACATAATAACTCTGTTCCAAAACCTACTGTGCTTCCTTACTGCCAACTGGTCATTGAACCTTGTAAGTGATTGATTTGAAAGTCATTTATGAGGTTCTCAACTAGACTCAATTGAGTTCATTGCAAAATTATTTAAAAATTATATTTTACTACTGTTACTTTTTTTTTTTACTTTTCATGAATTAATTTTAATTATGTTTTATATTTATAATTTCTCTCACATCATCAGTTATATTGGATTTTATTTCATTAATTTAATTCTATTACTTTTTTTTTATTTTTATATATGGATGGATCTCACCAAACATCAAGAAATGTCAAGGTCACATTATACCTAATATATCTGGTCTTTCCTGTCTCATTATTTTTTAATTTAATGGAATATTTTAATTTAAAAATGGTCAAATATTTCGAAAAAAAGTTGAAAATTAATTGAAAATTAAAATCAATAATTTTAAACAAAAGGCAGAACTACCAATACATTTGTTGTTGTTGTTATTATTATTATTATTATTACTTTTTCTTTTCCACTTTTGGAATAATTTGTGACTTGGACGTCATTGTTGGATTCACCCATGCAAGAGCATCAATTCTAAATGGAGAATGACATTTTCTGTTTGTTCCACATGGAGGAACACAGAATTTTTAAAAATTTAATATTTTAAACCTTTTCATTACATTTGCCTCACTCTTTCACATAGTTAAAAGTTGTCACCCATTCCCACTCTGGACTCCCTGAAGGGAACAGGCTTTGAAGTAGCATGTGGAGGTGAGGAGGTGCAATAGAACACCACCTCTTCATCATCTGCTCCTCAACCGCACGCACCTTTGAGTGCTGAACTGTCAGTGGCCACCATCTGCTGTTTGGGTGTCAGAGGATGTACCCACAATGGGACTTGACACGACTTGATACTTAATCTGCAGGAAAATCTAGAAATATTTGTATGCATACGAGTCCACATGAAAGTGCGTCTTTGCAATGATGTGGCCAGGTTAGGGTTTTTCCCAGGAGAACTTGAGAAGACTAATGAACTCCTTCCAGTTCAGAGCAGGGGAGATGAAATGGTAATTCTGTGCCATTGAAATGGCAGCATTTAGTAGTATATGCTGCATTCACATTTGGATTTCTCTTTACAGAAAAAGTACGTGAAATTCAGGAGAAACTTGAAGCTTTCATTGAAGCCCTTCACAAAGAGAAATAGAGCAGTAGGTGGTTTTTATTTCTACTGCATGGTTAAAGAGAAAATTTGATAGAAATAGTTAATGATTCAGTTTACCATTAATTAAGTATTAATATTTTACATTATTATTATTAATACTATTTGATGATACTATTGAATACTTTATATAAATATATTATTTTTCTACTTTAATATTACTTTTTTATAACTTAATATGAAAATATTTTAAAATTAGGGCTGCCAAAGTACACATTAACTTATAACTTATAACGAAATATGAGATTACTCATTTAATTGTACATAGTACCTTTAAGGTGTTTTTATTTTGGGGCTATTGATATAATTATTCAACACATTACATTATCATCTAAAATAATGCGTTCAAAAAGTAAATCAATGGACAGCCCTAATTAAAATGCATGGGTTGTTATGTAGTGTTCATTGTAATATGAAAGTTTTTTTTTTTAAATTATTTTTATTATGCTTTTTGAAGGATTTCATGACTTGAGAAATAATTCTTAATCTTTTGTCTTCTTTCAGGATCATCTTGTTTCTGGACAGTCATGCCCTTACAGAAGAACATGCACTGATTAAATACAACATAATTTTTGCTCTTTGCCCTTCGTAAATGACCCTGCTTCTCATCCTCTCTTTTTTTAATGTATCCTGCTTCAGCTTTCAATCTTCTCACACACAAGCACACACGCACACTTCCCCCTTAAAAACAGTGAAAGTAAGCAAAGTGGTTTACATTTGCTGCATATTTAATCACTGTTGGAGAACAAGCACTTGCGCAACTAGAGAATGGTACGTGTCAGAGTGCCATGCTTTATTCTTTCTTCCTCCAGCGCTTAAAAGCCACCAATGTGTTCACCAGACATGTTTTCCCGAGAATCCAGTCAGACAGACATGCACATACATCATCTCCCAATCCCTCGTTCCCAATAAAATACTTTGTCCGGGTCTCTCTTTCCCCTGACTGTCTTTATTAATTAAGGTGATGTTTAAAAAATGTATTGATTGACCTTGCTATGAGTAGAGAAAATATTCAAAAATGTCTTGTCACCAATTGCCGCCTTCATTCATATTTTGGAGCTGTGATTTCACCACATTTATACAACATCTCTCTTATGACATATTCACAGTTAGTGCAATCACAGTTTAAATTATACGTCTTAACATCTTATCAGTAGACCACCATCTAAATCCTTTGTAATTATTTTGTAGAATCTGCAATCGATATATGCAGTTGTTTGTACAGTAGATCTCATCTGCACCTCATTTGCTTGTAGTCACACTTAGCTCAGTTGAATATACTCAAGAAACAGCTATGAGGCTTGGTCTTGAAGATGCAGAACATTTCTTTATAAGGAGACCAGAATACACCATCTGTTCACACAGGTGGATGAAAATGCATTGGCATATCCTGTTTGTTACTTTGGCCCTGCACACCTTTTCACTTTATTTTGCTTTATTTTATGACTGTTTACTTTGAGAGATTCAAATGGTTCTGAGTTTCATCTGTCTTCTTCAGCTTTAGTGCACTTTTAATTATTTGCTTGCACATTTGATATTTCGCGCCCTAGAATTTGTGTGGTCTGATTATCCACATTACACATGTCCTGATAATTTTGAGTGTAAGGGACACCACACCTTTGTTCCTGGTTGCTCATAAATGTAAATGGGTAAATATACATGTTCTTGTAAAGTATCTAAGGTCATTGAAATCATGGATCTGAGTGTGGTGCTTGTAACAGAATATCTGTCGGTTGATTTAAGAATGTTTCCACTTTTTGTTGTAGATTGTAATGTTTGCATGTTGTACCCCATCAGATGTGGTTTATTTATTAAATTGGTGTTTAAAAAAAAAGTAGTAATAAAAGGGACTTTAAATGTATGTTAAACAGTGGGTGGGCGTGGACAATATCCAACGTGTGTGTGAATTTCTAACTTGATTTAATTTGACGATTGCTGGTAAACGTTTTGACGGGTACAGTGCATGTTTCCTCAGCTGGTTTTACACTGGCTAAATTATAAAGCATTTGTTGCACTTGATGACTGGAAAACATCTATTGAAAGAGTCCGTTTGACCCTGGCCTCATCAATATGCAGCTTTTTATGCATAAACACACAGGCTAACCAGAATAAACACCACATTTCTCACTCATCCCAATGTTGCAATTAAGAAAAAGACTATTAGAATCTCCCGCTCAAAAGGCCTTTCTCAACAGGTGGCTTGCCCAACCTGGAATTTCAGCATTCCTATAGTTCAATAAGTAGAACATAGTGCTAGCTATGCTAATGTTGTGGATTTCCGATATAATCTCAGATATTCTTCCATAGCGAACTGTATATTATATATAATTAATAATAATATGAATTAATAATATATATAATTAATAATAATATATAAATAATATACATACTTAACTATAGCACATATTTAGTAAATAATATTAAACCATAATATTATAGTAATGAGTTACAGCTTTAAATACTTTTAAGTGTGAAGGTGGATTGTATCAATATTACTTATTATACTTTATACACTTCTTCAAGGTATAATTTTGTGCTTTTTCTCACAATTTCCCTAACTGCACTGCAACAAATGTTGCAGTGGCCAAAGAGGCTTAAATGTGGAAGTGTTTGTGCATAGAATCCATTGTACAAATTGTTGCGCATTTTGATCCTAAAAAGGAAAATTACATTACCTCATAATTTCTTTCTTTAGAACACAAAAGAAGATATTTTGAATAATGTTGATAACCAACATTATACATTAATGAAAAAAAAATCTTACATTTTCCACAGAAGAATGAAAATTTTACAGGTTTTTAATGGCATGAGGGTAAGTAAATGATTATTATTTTTTTTTTAAACTATCCCTTTAAAGGCATTTTTGAACAGTACATTTTGCTAGTGTGTTTGGTTGCCTTTTAACGTCCAGAATGAGAATGAGAACCACTGCCCTAGATCAGTTTACAAAAAAGTGTATATAACAGTGTTATTTTGACTGTTATTTTCACTGTATAATAGCCAATTTCTAGATGCTGTATGCATGCGAGTCTATGTACGTCAATGTGCATTTCCTGCAGCTAATGAAGCTGGAATGATGTATGTTAGGTGTGAGTGGCCCTTGCTCTGAGGTATGACTCT
>NW_015622111.1:0-6063 GCF_001515605.1 Sinocyclocheilus anshuiensis | reverse complement strand
TGTAAACTTGTCTGAATTGAAATGTTTCGGTGTACCTTATAAATTCATACCCTTTTTCACTCGAGCGCGTAAGAATGAACCTTCAGTCTATCCGATTCTCTCTGCTGTCGAACGCCTTTACCGCGAGCTCTATTTGTGAAGTTCATTTTTAGGCAAATGTATTCAGAGGAGGTTTGCTATGAATAGCTCTGTGTGTCAGCCGGGCCTAATTGGGATTAAGGCACTAAAACCATATGCAAAAACTGACAGAATTTCTCAGGTTTTCGAGAGCACCAAATTTTGCCCTCTTTTGATCCTCAGATCATTTAAGTGGACGCTGGGAAAAAAAGCTGAGGGAGTTTCGTGTGATGGTATATACAGATGGATCATTAGTTATTCCGTTGACGGCATTCTTTCAATTCAGTCGTGAATTGAAAATATGTTGAATAATTTGTGTCTTCATAATATTTTATGATGAACCCGAAAAGTAACTGTTCAGACACAATATTCATCAGGTAAGCTAAATATGTGGTTTTTAATGTAATTTGTAAGGAAAATTGTTACTTGATAAAAATGTTGTCTTTATGAGTTGAAAAATGTCACCTTGAGACCTGTAAATAAGGGCCTAGGGATTTATTTAACATAGAAAATAATTTTTTATTCATTTTGAATGAGACATTACACTTTTTTTGGCACACTTGAGTTTTTTTCTTTTAAATTTAATATGGAAATATTTTAAATATGGCTAATAAAAATAAATATTAAAAAAAAAACATTGCATTTGCCGTTGATTCTTATAATTTGTAACGGCAACATTTAAATCCTTTTTCAGCAGCTTTAAATGTGTATGTGGGCCTGGCAGGACCCTGGATAGCTCCCGTCTTTCAAAGGTCACATGGCCACTCACGTAAACGCCAGCTAATTATATTGATAATGCACGCATGCAGGCAATGCATGAGGCAGTTCATTTTTATCATGCCATAATGCATATCACCAACTTTAAAACGCCTATAGCTCGGATGCGCATTACATGACTGGCAAAAGGCATGCTAATGATATGAATCAGCGACCGTCACTGCGACTGTCTGTAGCCCCTCATTAATGGCCAGGATTGACATTTCTGGGGTTTTCATAATGTTCAGTGCATTTCTGCAGAGAAACAATGCAAGGCAAGTACTGGCCGTTAATTGCGCCTCCGTTTCGGGTGGGATGAGCTTGTGGAAATGATGACCGTGGATAAAATAGTAACGAGGGGCTATTGATTAACCCGATATGTTCAAGACCCTGAATCGTCCCAGTGCTGTCAATTAAAAAAAGGTCCAGCGAACTGGCCTGAGATAATAATAATAATAATATCATTTATAAATTAATAGGTCATTGTTATTATTAAACAAATTATTTTTGTTATTTTTGTTTCAGCTTTGAATATGAAATGAACTGCTGACGAAATATCCTAATAACGACTAAATGACTGAATAGCAGTTTTGACTTCTTTTAACTCGGCATAATCCCTTTTGCTTTAGATTAAATTATTAGTGTAATCAGGCCAATGATTCTCCCAGATCTGCCAAATAATGTCATAAAATAAAATAAAATTACCACTTATCTTAATAAACAGAAAGTCAACAAGGCTAATTAATTATTTGTGCTGAACAATATAATGCATAATGTCTAAATAATAAATCATAGTGTAGTGTGTTTTATAGGCATACAATTATATGAATACAATCCTAAATATGGAGAAAGCAAATACCTTACACTCAACTTTATTGTTGCTAATCATACTTGCCCTAAAATTCACACATATCATATGACAATGTGAGGAGGAGGCCTTTGAGTCATTCTTTCTTTTGTCACATACTGTAGGCTTCCTTCAATATTTAGACATCCTTGTCTCGATTGATTAGTTCTGGCAACCGTTCTGCATGTTTTAGTGCTTGTTCTGTGTGATCAGTAATATTTTATTTGCTGTAGACTGTCGACTCACAGGTATGAAGTGTAGTTTGTCAGTGCTCAAGGTCAGACTCATGCACATTTAAAGTCTGTGATGGATGCGTATAGTTCCTTTCATATATTAAATAGGATAAATTAACAGCGAGTTATATTAACATATTAAATTGTTAGTGTGCCACATGCCATGCTTTATATATCTGTGACTGTTTTGTGTCAGCTACTTGCTCCTTTTACCCACAGTGTCTGGCTTCTGTAGTTTTATGCTTAAGTACTCCAGTGCACATCTCCCTCACACTTCCAGACAGTTTGAGTGTTTGGCATGTTCCAGTGCGGACCGATCAGGATGGATCAGATGCAGAGGAGGAGGGCAGATTTGGATAGAATGGGGCCATACAGTGAGTGTGACTTCATGTTGTGGCAGTACCGTTCTTATGACGGCTTGCATGGGATTCCCCTTTGGCCAAAGAATCGAGGTGATACACTGAGCCTGGAGAGACACATCACACTCCCTGCCTTTATCCTAAGTTGTTTTCCTGTCTGTTCCTTCCTCATCATCTGTCTCCAACACAGTCATAATGTGCCCTGCGTCTACACCTGTTGATTGTGTGCACAAACAATGGAGAAACAAATCCTGCAAAACGATGTGATGCTCAGAGATTTATTGTGGACAAGCAATGCAAGACGCAAGCTGATCTTTGGTTTGTAAGGCACGCACATCTGAAGGCATGATTGGTGAGCAGAAAACAGCACTACTCTTCTTCATCAGCAGCTCCAGAGATGGAATACGATTTCTCCTGTGTGTTGCTCTCCAGTGTGTCGTCCTCAGTTTTAACGGTTCTGTGGGGAAAAAAGCAATGCAGAATCTAAGTAGCCTGGAATGAAACTCTAAAACAGAACACTTTTTATTTCATAAAGAAACAATATGTAAAGAGAGATACGGGAATGGGATTGGAATTTGACATAAGGTCAGAACTGAAGTTCTTGCACAAACACCGCAGAACGAACACATGCAAACCACTAAGTCACGGCTCTGACAAAAAGCTTGATTTTAATGCTACCTGATAAGCACAGTCTTCCTCTCCGTCATCTCCACAGCCTGCTCTTGAGTGTAGTCTACAGTGGCGCCTGGGCTGCCAACTCCACCGGTGATGCCATTAACAAGACCTCCTCCAATGCCTCCACCATTACCACCCCCAAGACCTTTGGAAGGACCACTGCCGATCCCTCCTCCAAGACCTCTGGCAAGCCCACTGTCTAGATCTCCTCCAAGACCTGTGGCTGGACCAACACCAGGACCTCCGGCCACTCTATCAGCAACTCCTGCAACACCTGCGGCTCCAGCACTGTGAACACTCATGCTGCCACTCGTGAAGGACATGGTCTGCATGCTCTGCATCACAGAAGCAATACGAGAGTCTTCACCCTCAATGAGCTTCCTGTGAACAAAAATTTAGAAGGAAGGATTGAAGAAAATAGAAGAAATTTCGTTTTCTTATACAGCAAATGTTTTCGTTTTCTCTACTTGATCAGCAAACATGGTCCAAATAGAACAACAACAGAATGGTACAGGCAAATATAAATAAATAGAAGGATAAGAGATAAATATCTCTGATGCATGCAATATTAAAGGGTCAGTCAAGTAAAAAGATCACATTGATTATATCTTGAAGGTATACGGAAAAATAGCACAAAAATAAATAAATAACAATCAAAGTTACAAAATATAGGTTTCCATAGGTTTCTGAAATAGATGTGACTTCTCATTAAATTAACCTGAAAGCTACAAGTGGTTTTGGAGTAGGTGGTATTTGTTTGGATTTAAAGAGTTTTTCAAGTATCTAAAATCTACCTGTATGTGGTAATTTCAATCTCCAGGGCCATCTTCACATTGAGCAGATCTTGGTATTCACGCAGGAGCAGTGCCGTCCTTTGTTTGGAGGACTTCAGCTCAAGCTGCAAGGCTTCAATTCTTGCCTGACAAAAAAAAATCAGAAGTCTTCAGAAATGCTAAGGTCATATTTATATTCATGCTTATGCTCAGATTTCTTTCTTTGATTTTACTTTGTATGTAGGCCAAGGCTTGATTATATGTGACTAGGTTTCTCACCTGGAGTTCCTCCAGTTCTTTTCTGTACTTTTCTTGAGTCTCACGGATCTGCGCTTCCAAAGCCTCATTTTTGGTTTTCAAAGAGTCCAGATCACGCTCCTTACTTTGAATCTAAAAACAAGCAGAATATTTAAAACAAGAGGAAACAAAGAATGAATGTTATACTGTAATCATTTTGAATATTGTTATTTTACCATTGTTATAGGAATCATATTATTGCCCAATTTAAGCATGTGTCAAGAGTGATCATTAATACTTACGTCCTTCTTCGCAGTTACAATTTCCTCTCGCACGCTTCGCATCTTGTCCACATGTTTTGACGTTTTGTTGTTGAGATCATTAAATTTGGTTTTGTACCAAGAGTCCATTTCCTGCAGAAAAACTGTTTGGTTAATATGAAGTCCAGGGAATGTTGTAACATTTTGTTTAAACATTTAACTCAATCATTTTTGTTTTTTATTTAGTTGTTTTGTTTGGTTTTTGTTTTTTCTTTCCCATTTTCATGCTTAAAATAATAGTTTATAGAACTGTGTGAATCAAGGTCAAGTACAAAGAGTGTTGTTTTTTTTTTTTTCAAACAAACTTAATTCCACAAAAAAATCTAAATAATAAAATAAACCCATACCACCCCTTTAATTTTAAACGTTTAAAATGGAAAACAATTAGCAACATTTTGTAACTGAAATATTTTAATTATTTATACAGAAACATTTAAACTAAAAGCTCCAGACAAAACTGTAATAATAATAATAATAACAACAACATTTTCCAATACAGATCATGTGTACAATGCTCCCCCTTTAGCAAAAATCCTCACCTGTAAATTCTTCGCGGCGATGTCGTCATACTGGTGTTGGATCTGCTTGATGGCGCTCGAGAGGTCTGGGAGGCTGTAGGCGTCTGCTGCTGAGGCGTGGGCCGCATATATCTGTTTCATAAGCTCTTCGATTTCCTGAAAATGTGCGGTTTTGAAAAATGTAATCATTTAGCTTTTTATTTATCAAGGGCAATATAACTATTTTGCGTTTTAATTACCTCTTTGTGTACTCTTCGAAGGAATTCTAGTTCCGCCTCTAGGTTTTCTAGCTGCTTCTCCAAAGCAATGCGCGCGGCGGTGGCGGCGTCCACATCCTGAGGTGATAAAAGATGTTCACCTCATTCTACCACTTTTTTTTTTGCTTATAAAACTAAATATTATAAGACAATTTTATGGTAATCATACCGGACGGAAGGCTTCAATATCAAGCTCGGCTTTCTTCCTCATCTCCAAGGCCTCCTCGTATTTCACCTTCATCATCTCCAGCTGACCCGCCATAGCATCCTTTGCAGCGATAGCAAGGTCCTTTAAAAGTAATTATAGGTATTATCATATAGACTATGTCTAAGTCTAATACTATTTTCCCCTCAATGCGAATCATCACCTGCTCCTTCCCTCTCTAAGACAACATTACCCTACTCAAAAAATAGCCTAGTGTAAATATTGATAAATAATTGATTTTATTTAGTTAATTTACGAATATACGTTAAACATGGCTGCATGTTAATTTACCAGGTGTACATTTATTGTAGACCTTTAAAATGTTTTTTGATGCTTAAGATTTGTCAAAAGATCAATTCGAATGACTATAGCTACCCGCTGTACTCTCATGTGGTCCGCCAGCCTCTTCAGCTCCTGGAGTTGTTCCTCGTACAGCAGGCGGAGGCCGGTGGGCTTCAAGTATCGATTCTTTAGGGCCTCGATTTCCATCTCCAGCAATTTGTTTTGCTGCTCCAGCGAACGAACCTTTGTTGCGACAGGAGAATAAGGCAACACAGTACGCGTGTTATGTGCTCTGTCTGTGTGCCCACAGAAGTGCGAATAATGCGCTTTATCTCGCGAGCCAGCAGTGGCATTTCCACACTGCCAGTGCCCGCGACGCATTCAAGCGTGGCCAAATCAGACAAATCCTGTCAAAGATGGCTCTAAAAATGAGGCTTTTTTCCAAGACCATTAAGAGCACTGTTAAATTATATTGCTTTTTTTT
>NW_015622110.1:0-5519 GCF_001515605.1 Sinocyclocheilus anshuiensis | reverse complement strand
ATCTAAAAAAAAAAAAATTCAAAGGCATGGAAAAAAAAAACATCATAAAAGCCCATGGAACTCCCATGTTTCTCATAAACTTATTAAATGAACTGAAAATGACATGATTATCCACGTTAGTGAACTGTTCTGTCTACGTTAAAAATTGAAAAAGGCCAACACTGGATCTAAGTGTGTTTCATTCGAGAGTGATTCTATTCTATTCTATTATATTTTGGTGAATACATATACACCATGACAGTCAGAATCTGTTCAATGAATGATTTTATGGTTACAGCAGAATTTTTGGCTGGATTGACATTTTCACTCAGGTTTAAAGAGTTCATCTGGACTGAAAGCGGTACAATATGATTAATATAGCCTACCTAGATAAAAAGATTAAACATCCCAATGGCTATATCATGCTATTTGTCCAATTGAATAACTTGCTGTGATTTTGTTAGAGGCAGTGTGTGGGGAAAACTCAGCACTTTTTTTGCTTGCACAATCACAACTGAAATCTTTAGAGAGGTTATGCTTTGTAAGGATGAAACTACATCCTATTAATTCTTTCAAGAGGACAATAAACACCTCTGTTCAGAGGTTACTGTTAAACAAATGCATGAAAAAATGAAAACAGAAAGATTTGCTGGAAAAGATGAATGTGCACAGTTCTGAAAAAAAAAAAAACTGGCCATGTTTTTTTTCTTCAGGCCAATTATAACAATGTATTGACCCGTACTGTGATGTTAAGTATACATTACATATGTAATACGTAATATCATTATCTCAAGGCATTGATATAAAATTTACTGAACTTCCTGCCAAGCAGGAAGCAGAAAAGGTCAAAAGTAAATTTGCTCATCCTTAACAGTGAATTACATCAGTGATTCAGCTTTTAAATGATCACATCAGTGGTTTAATAAACTTTCACAACCCGACCGCTTCAGAATGGAGTGAACAGAGCTCTTTGTCTATCGGTAAGGAGTGAGTTTAGTGTGTGGATCATTTAGTAAATGTCACTCAGGTGATGGCTTTCCCACAATACTCAAAAGTGTGTTTTCTAGAAATCACTTTTCAGGAAATAAAAAGGTCAGTTGTGAGATTTAAAACGTAAGTGACAAAGAGTTAAAGTTCAACCTCAATAACGTTGTTATGATAGCATGTAAAAATAGTAATTTACATATTTATGTCTAATTGACATTAAATACTTTAGGGAAGATTACGTTGGGATTTTGTTATTTTTGTATAACTTTTATGCATGGAGTAACCCTTGTGAAAACGTGCCCTTAACCGAAGTTGTAGTTGTAGTGTACAGTACTTCAATTTTTAAAAAAGTTTTAAAGTTAATGTATTTTAAATACAACATTGGTTTGTTATTTCATTTAATTGCAATTAACAAGATTATTATATATATATATTATTTCCATATTATTATTATTTGTATATATTTTTTTAAAGTATGTCTTTTTTACTATAGACTGACCAGTTAAAGCACCTAAAATATTCCTTATATATTTTTTACATAAAATCTTGATGTTCTTGTGCATGTTATCTACTAACAAACCTTATATTAAATACATTTTAAACTAGGTTTCTCAGGAGAATAAAAACTCCATTTCCATAGAAATTGCCCTATTTGTGCATTAAAAAGGATAAAAAATCAGAGAGTGACGGCGAGAGATGAGAAAGATCCATGACATATTATCTTCACTATGAGCTTGATTTGATGGCACCAAAAATGAGAGTGAAAAATTCGAATCAGGAAATAGATTCAACCTAAACCATGTGGTATAGACATTTGATTTACAATGCATCATCTACGCCTTTGCTGGAGTTAATGAGATTTCAAATAATCCTAATTGAACCGCATTTAAACTGTTATTTGGACTGGAAGTGAGTCTTGCTGGATCTGGATCATGGCATGAAATGCCTGCAGTGGATAACAGGAGTTTTGGTGAAGCAATCAGGAGAAATGTTGTGGTGAAGAGTGCATTAGACATTTGGTCTCCAGGAGAAGAAGCCTTCACGGATCTTTGTGATTGGTGGTGAGGAGTGTGGCTTCGGTGGGGTTTGCTCTGTGAGGCCTCAGATCTCTGCCAAACTGGGAAGGCAGTGGAAATCTTGAGTTGACTTTACAATTGGACAACTCTCTTAGGTAAGGGAGAGCATCAAGAATTTCAACGAGCAGCCAGCAGCATTTGATAGGATTGTCAGGGCTCATGGGACATTTGTCACGTTAAAAAGTCCTTTGCACTGCTGAAATCCCAAAATTTGTAAATATCCTTAAACAGGATATTAAATGTAAGTGCACTTACACAAAACTCTGCTTTTGTCAAAATCTAACTAACAACTAACTAACTAATAAATAATTTTGTTTTCTTAAACTAGCTTAAAAATTAATGAAAAACTTATTATGTTACAAATAATAATTAATATGATGATGGTTTATTATTGATTATCATTATATGTCTGCATAGCCAGTAACAGAAATTTTGCATTGTACAATGATGCATTGTAAATCAATTGTCTATACCACATGGTTTAGGTTGAATCTATTTGTGATTCTCACTAGATTTACAGTATTTTGATATGGTTATTATTTTACGATACTGTATGTACAGTAAAATAATAATTTAGTACAAAAGGCTTAAATTAAAAGCTGTACAATAAATACTACATGCTATAGAAATATTTAAATAATTATTTTAATAATTATATACAAATTAAGGTAATGATGGTAGGGTTTTGAGCATTTGGGAATTTGGAGGAGAGGTTGTTTAATTATCAAGAAATTATGTCACAATGCAAAAAAAATCCCAAAAATAGATTATGTTTAAGCTATTAAGCTAGTAAATAATTTTGTTTAAGCTATTATCTTTTCTTATTTTTCTTGTAACATTGGGATTAAATATGACCCAGACAGGTTTAACAATTTCATATGTGTGCTTTAATCGTATGACAACAGAGCTCAGAAATTAAATATTAAAAAAATATATAAAAATGGTGTTCTATTAAAAATACAACTGCATGAGTACATCCTTCATAATAACATTAATTATAACATTCTATTTGCATTTTTATGTATATTAATTTTTGCAAACTTATTGTGTCCGTGTACCTCAAAATAATAGTGAATGATCATTTTAAATGAAGAGGAAGTGACATTATTTGAGTTTTCACAAATACTGTACATCATGATGCATTGTAAATCAAATGAGAATCACCATTGAAAGTAACAGAAATTACAAAACAAAAAAGTTACATGTACATACACATTAGAATAATTGTTATATTTAGTCTTTAATAACAGCATAAATATAAAAAATATAAACAGAAAAAAATTCAAATATTACAACTACTAAAGAATAATGGTTTGATAGTTTAGATATAAAATTAGTAAAGAAAAGAAAAGCACGGTGAGGTTGTATACACTGAAAAAAATGGTGTAGATACAATTTTCGCTCAGAAATTGCTAGTAAATTTTCCAATTAATTACAAAAGAAAGACTAGTAACACAATGAATTAAATCAAAAATGTTAAAAAAGTAAAAAGTCTGAAATAACATTTTCTAATAATCTTTATTTGAAAGATCTTTTCATATAGTGTAGATAAAAGCATAATATAGGAGTGAACAACAGGAGTCAAAAGAAATTATTTTTTGTCATATTTAATTACACATCAGGATTTGCGACTGCTTGGTTTCCACACAGCGGAGATCCACAATGCATCATAAACTACCCCTTACACTAGATCCCATTATGACTATCCTGAGGGCCATAACTGCTAGATATATTCACACTGATATAGTTTTATTCATAGAACTGAACTGTGCTCATATAGTCTGTATATTGTTACTATAAACTTTAAACATATCATTACACATTTAGATAGAATGCATCTGAACTGAAAAGAAAAGATATTGAAGGAAGATTCGAAAACAGATAGCAGGATAGGAATGAAAGTGGTTGGGTCCTTGGGTTGAGGAGATGAGAAGAAAAAACACAAAAATAAAAGCCAGAGAAATATGTGGAAAGCTGTGGGAATCATTTGGTGTCTAATGTGAAGGCCGTGTTTTGGTCTGGGCTGATCTTCCGGGCAGCCAGTATTCTCTACGCTTGAATCCTGCCAGGAACGCCGGGTCCTGAAAAACCGGACGGACATCCTTCACGCTGACCACCCTGACTCACAACAGCGTCCAGCCAAACATCCATCTGCCACCAGCTTGTGTCCAAATATTTTACAATGTTGTATATCAAACTTGAATCATTCTAACTCGACACAATTACTTATTTATGGCCCTCTAAATTATTCTCCCTGATATGAGCCTCAGTCCCGTAAAGCTAATTTGGAGATTGTGCTGTTTGGTCTGGCAGCATGTGGCCTGCTTCTTTTCGTGACACTTGCATGCACAAACTTCTGGCTTTCCTCGAGTCTTAATGGCTAAATGCACAAGGGAATGTTTTACCGTTAATTTAGGTCACAAGAGAGATGACGGCGCTCTTCATGGAGTATAGTCACATTCAGTTTAAACCCGTTCCCATGCCTATCATCGTTCTGAAATGGGACCAAGGCTTTGAAAATGTTTTCATTTTTTTTTTAAGGTTGATTTTGTTTTGGGGTTTGAAGTAAACATAGGAATACAAATCAATGTCTTAAATGTCTTAATGCGCTACTGTTTGATTCAGATGAAGAATAGCTTCTCACATGACATGAAAATTGCTGTCAAACATGTTTAGTGATTGCAATGTTCATGGTCAGAAAAAAGCAATTTCAGCAGAATTATTTAATATGTTCTACAAGAATAAAACAACAAGCCATGCATTACAGCAGATTTTACCGCATGAAAAGGATGTTCTTAGGGATGTGAAGTCTATGTATGTAAAGAAGTGCACTTAAATGTGTACTTCAAATCTTTGCTTTAAAGTACATTTAAAATATACAGTATATATTTTAAATAACCTACTCAAAGAACTACACTTATTTTGATGTGTTGATTAACATACTAAAGCACATGTAAAGAACTTGATTATAATTTGAACAGTTATTAGATATCACATTTAATTATTATTATTATTTTTAATCCATAACATACAAGCTACCATAGAAATAACAATAAGGTATTATTTTATTTAATCATTAATCCTTGTCAGTACATTCAGCAGTATACTTTAACTATATATTAAAGGCAATAGAAATAATTTTGAAATTATATATAAAAATGTATTGAAGTCCTACTTAAGTGGGGTAAAAGCACTCTAAAGTCCAGCTAATTGCATTTTATAAATTTTAATACATTTTCATTTAATTGCAATTAACAGTTAAGTGTCCAAAAATATTACAATCAGTTTGCACTTTAGTATTTTCTCTAATACTTTAACTTTCTTTAGTAAAAAAGGTTGAATTGGTCAAAAAACAAACAAACAATCAAACAAAAAACAAACAAAAACAATAAGTATTTAAATTCTTATTTATATATATATATATATATAAACTTTTCACTTAGGGGTGTACTCACTTTTGTGGCCAGCAGTTTAGAC